>NC_054544.1:12011974-12081974 GCF_017654505.1 Polyodon spathula | reverse complement strand
AAAAAAAAAAACATCTACAACAACTGTGCAATTGTAAACCAATTGCAAAATGCTTTCTTGAATAAATACATTTTAAAATAAGAACATAAGAACATAAGAAAGTTTACAAACGAGAGGAGGCCATTCGGCCCATCTTGCTCGTTTGGTTGTTAGTAGCTTATTGATCCCAAAATCTCATCAAGCAGCTTCTTGAAGGATCCCAGGGGGTCAGCTTCAACAACATTACTGGGGAGAAAATAGCACTTACACGAAAAGACATTTCAATATTCTCGCCTCCCCAAATTTCCATTTTTTCATCGTAACTTCCAATGTAATAAAAATACTCTTTGGAGATTGAGAAAAGCCCCCCAGCAAATGTTGGTGTCCTGTAAACCGAAAGAGTGTGATATTACATAAAGCAAAACCACAAAACAATGCAATTCGAGTGTAATACTACCATTGAATTTCTACCACTTTTTATTGACAGCTGTCTATGAGGAATGCACTGCTTTTCCTGATCCAATGCAAGCTCAAAATTGTTACACACAAAGTTAAGTGTGTATAATTTGAATATGAAGAAAACACTAGTATTTGTTATGACTGCAAAAGAATAGAACACTTATCTAAGCAAACATATATCGGTTAGATAAGAAAAAAGTGCAACATAGAAAACAGCTTCTATTATGCAAAATAAGTGAACACCATGCAAGTGACTTTCAAAAACAATAAAGCTTCTTACTTGATTGGGTATGTTTCATCTTTTCTTCTTTTTTTCTCATGGTCAGGAAGGCTTTCCCATCCAAAGGATAAACCCCAGTCAAAGTTGCCTCGGTTGTGGTTTTGCCCATAGGGAGACGGTTTCATAAACTCAAAGGTATTGAGGTCGATTGTTGTAATGTCTGGGCTTACCACTACGGTGTAGTTCTCTGCTATCCGCGCCAGAAGCGGCTCCAACCAGCCATGGAAACATTCACCTTATGATCACAGGAAAATGTCATTTGTAGTATTTTTCTGTAATTATATCCTCGGTATATAACATGGTGTCATTTGTATTATATGTGTGTTTCTAACAACACAGCAATATTAAAGCTACTGTCTTTGGTTGCTTTAGAATATCTCTGACCTTACTGCCTGGTAACTGTGGTCCACATGTAATTAATTAAAAGAAGCATATTTATTATATTAACTCATCCAAACCACAGTATACTGTATTAACGTAATCTCCCTATGTACAGTAACATGTGGTAATAGTTCTGAATTCTATTATAAATGGAATTACAAATGGATTTCTCAACAACAAATCTTGCTTACAGAAGTTTAAATGTGGAGGTATATATTTTTAACAGGTGCTTTTAGATACTTACAATGTGCATCTAGGAAGGTGAGGACTTCCCCTGTGGCCACCGCTGCCCCCAGTAGCCTGGCAGTAATAAGTCCCTTTCTTTCCTTTTGCCGGACTACCTTAACTATGTGGAGTTGCTTTACATAATCGTCCAGCGGCTCCTTCAAGTAATCTGTAGATACAAAAACAGTTTGTTTTTAAAATTCCATTCAGACAGCCCAAGTGCAGGGTGGTCCACTCTCCCTTAAACAAATACTGGTCGTGCAAGTTAAATATTTGAGATCCGGTTCACAGTAATTTAATAAGGTTGTTTTGATTAACCGTGAATGGCTTACTGGGGAAGGTAATTATATAGCAAAAAATCTGCTAGATCAGTTTAAAAAAATATATTATAAGGAAAAACAAAAAAACTCATTAGTCAGGAGCAGTTTTAAAATACAAAAGAAACAATAAGATGTAAACCTCTCTACTAGTTCACAGATTAACACACTAGAAACCGTGTTGTACACAAAAACTGTTGTACACAAATACAGATATAAACAGATGCAGTTCGTGCTTGAAATTGACAGACAGAGTTTCCAATCTCTGCGCATGACTTGCTGCCAAAGCTGCCTGACAGTAGCCTTAAAGACTCCAAGATATGGAGCAGCTTTCATAAAAAAAAAAAAAAAAAAAGCTTTTCAGTCACTGATCCACAACACAGACTGAAGAGAATCATCAAGAAGTCAAGACAGAGTAGAACCTTAAAGCTGCACAGCACCATCAAATTAAAATGAGATTTCAAATTAAACACACAAAATACATTACCAAATTTCACCAGATACAACCGCTCCCTTGGGAAAAGCACAATACACCCTGTTACTTAACAATGTTATCTTATTCATGCATTACCATCAACACTTGCATCATCCACCAGTATGATCTCTTTCAGAAAGATGGCGGGAGACGTATGCAGCACGCTGTACACTGTCCTCAGCAGTGTGCTCCATGCTTCATTGTGGAACACGATAATTATACTAGTGGTTGGAAGAGGCGGACAGCGCTTGACTTTCTGTTCAATGCATCTGAAAGACAAGGAGCGCAATTATAATGCAAAAAAAAAATAATTGCCAAGGCAACAGCAAAAAACATAAGAAAGATTATACTGTACAATGAACGACTTGGAATGAATACAATTTTTGGTGGTTAATGTAAAATATTGTAACACATTTGGCTAGAGTTCAGTAAACTGACAGTGTTACCTCATCACATTAACACGTTAAAATATAATAAAACACCTCCATGTGCCTTTGAAGTGTCTGGCCTACAACACAGCACTAAGTACTGTTCAGTGAACATACAAATTCAGGTATAAACTTGTGCAAAAAGAAAAGAAGAACCTGTAAGACACTTACTGTATAATGACGTGTTCCATTTCAACATCTACTACCTTTGATGGTAATTTAAAGTGCATGCATATATGGTTGGTAATTTAGAATATGTTTTGGTAAACAGCTCTGTCTAACACTAATCCAGGATTAAGGGAAGGGAGCAATTATGCTTACAGTATGACCATACTTTCAGATTTTACATACAAAACTCAACACTACCCACATGTAAATGATCTGCTAGCTGGAGATTAGGCCACTATACACACTATTCATTTTAAATGAGGAAGTCATGTGTAAAACAAGCTGGACAGTGTCTATCAGCTCTCTCACATTTCCACAAATGCGTTATTGTGATATCCAAGTGCTGAGAATAGCGATAACTTCAGTCTCTAGTGCAGCCATTTCAGCTGATTCCATCACCAAAAAAAAAAAAACACCAAAAACACACATATGGGCCTTTTCTATTGAAAATAATAATCCTAAACCAACAGTATACTGTATACAGTATACTACAGAAATGGTCTAGAAGAAAACAAAACATGCGTATACATACTCTGGAGGTCTCGTGTCCGGTCCAAGGTCTCTACTAAGTGAAATCTGATCACTTGCAAACAGATTAAAGCAATGTTTGGCCTCCCCTTTCTCCTTTTGCTTCTGTTCTTCTGGGCTCAGTTTGTCAGTTGGAAAAGCTTTCCCGGAGGCCCCTGGAGCAGTGGGGTCTTGAGACGGCCTCTCCAGGTGAGGCTTCAGCTCTGCTGCTGTGTAATACCCATTCAAACACGGCTTGCTGTCAGCAGTGTCAAGTTGTCGGACAGGTGCTTGAATTTGCATTTTTGGCATTGCATCCCTGAAATTGTTGACTGCCCCCATCACCATTCCTAACACAGCATCCCTCTTGTCTACAATGTCTTTGAGCCAAGGTTCTTCCTGCAGATCCCGACCGACAACTTCCCGTTGTATGAGAAACACAAATGTAATGAAAATGAGGGCGACTACTACCAGTTTCCAGGGAAATAAACGCTTCCTTAAAAACCTTCGGAAAATCGTCATTTTGATTGGTGAGGCCCGCTTTTGGCAATAAATTATTACTGGATGCCAGAGGATTTTTACAATATGCACACAGGTGGATGCATCATTAGGCAAAATTATTTCTGTCTCTCTCTCTCTCTTAAAAAAAAAAAAAAAAAAAAAAGTTTTTTCAATTTAGTTTATCCAAATTTATATATATGGTTAGTTCTTAGTTACAATATTTCCTAAATAAATTATATTTCATCCAAACCGTATATTCTTTTATTAGCCTTTGTGTATGCTACTTGAGTTGATTCAGCGATAGTTTTTTCAAGATTTATTTTATTTATTTATTTTTACAATATTTTGGAATAAATTATATTTCATCCAAATTTATATATATGGGGAGCACTACTTGAGTTGAGTTCACAAACCAATTCCAATAAATTCAGTGAAAACAATTAGGGTATAGATTTCCCTATCTATGTATATGATAACATGAACTAACAACAAATCATTCATTTGGAAAGACAAGCAACAATATGTCCACAGCCCTTTGGTGTAGGCATGTCATTCATTTTAGATCTCAAGTTTTAAAGCAGACCGCACCTGTTAGGCAGTATTTATTAAATGTAGTCAGGGCTATAGAAATAAAAATGAGGGTCTATAAATTTAAAACTCAGTGAGATTATGTATGGTAACACTCTAAAATAATGGGCGCAAATTCATAATGAATTCTGACTGAAGATCACAGGAATAACACCTGAATATCTTATGTACTTTCTCAGAGTCTGAAGTATTTAACTTTGAATTCAGCCATATTTAATTACCCACATTCATTCCACGTTCAATTGTAACAAAATATGTTGATCATGATAAGGCATGCATTCATTCATGCATGAATTTGCACTTCTGTCCATATATCTACACATAGCCTTGTGCCATTCATATAGCATTTAATTCTTATCTTGGTACAAAATTTAACATTTTTCATTAGCATTTCTTAATAGCTAAACGTACGTAGCAACTCCGTGTTTAATTGTCTACAGTAGGTAGACGTTTTATATACTCGTGAAGTCAGTCAGTATGTCAGTATAAAAACTAGTGTCAGTCAAACACAAATGAGAAACTAAATCGAATACAGAAAACTACTGGCAAGAAAAGGAAATCTTAATTTGCTGGATTTAAGTTAATGGGGGACGACGACAAAACATGTATTCTTCACTGTTGTACACGAAATGTGTCCAGATAGGACCCAACCAGTTTGATAGGTGAGTTGCAGGTTCAAAAAAGTACATTCTTGTAATAAATCTTTACGTGGAACTTACCATGCAGCTGTAATACTAGCGGTAATCACCTGAACCTCGCTTCACATCGACAGACAGCAGATTCCAAACTTCCGACACTGAAGAGTCCTCTCAAAAATCTGATCTCATCTATGAGAATATGAAAATGACACAGCGAGGGCAGTCAACCATAAATCACACAACCTCTGCTTCCGTCTCGCTGGATCCAGGTGCGCTGTTTCAGGTAGAGGGAGGCTTCTTTGAGCTACGCATGAGCAGAAATGCTCCTCCCTGCACAAATATTCCTAAAATCACTCGTTTCCCTTTTTTCTAAATGTATGAAATATAACAAATACCAGCTCATAAGTGTAGTAGCGTAAGAGCCGTACAACATATATATATATATATATATATATATATATATATATATATATATATATATATATATATATATATATGTGTGTGTGTGTGTGTGTGTGTGTGTGTGTGTGTGTGTGTGTGTGTGTGTATGATGCTGTTACAAAACAAGATTACTACTTAAGAATATTACTTAACTGCTTATTAACAGTTGCTGCCGCATAGTTACACTATGTCCTTATCGTACTCAAACTCTGGGTGTATCAAATGAGGTACGCACACGTCAGCTATTCAAGAAACAAAAAATCGTTTGTAATGTTAAGGTGTGACTGCATACTGGATGCATCTTGTTTTATTTTTAAGTACAGGTTCCTTGGATTGATTAATCGGGCCCTGTTACGCAACATTCTGACAGTCACTCACACCTATTCTATTGCTGTTCTAATAACAAGAGATGTGATACCTTTTGTTGAACTAACTAAATAATAATTAATCACACGATTTCGAGGCCTAAAGGTCTCTTCTTCAGGTGAAAGTAGGAAAGAACATTGTTAGGTTCGTTGCCACTAATGTGGGGTCTGGCCACCACATGCATTCCCATTGTTAGCTATAAATACATACTACAGTACTGGCAAACCGGGGAGCATCCACACGTTAAATAACATCGGATCATGTATACAGAGAATATGTATTCAGTAGTCCCGATGAGGTACTGAATAGTCATTCTGCAACCTGATTGTGACTTTTGAGGTAAAATTGTGATTTAAGTAAGATATGTGAACATGCTCCTGGAAGTGCTAGATATATGCAAGGATCACTATTATTATTATTATTATTATTATTATTATTATTATTATTATTATTATTATGCTTCCAAGCTGGTTTGGGAAGCCTATTGTTATTATAAATATTTATTTATTTATTTATTTATTGTCTCATTTCTTCCCAAAACTTTAAACTGCTCCTGTTCACATCACAGTGCAATCAACATGAAACTTGGCAGGTATCATTCCGTGTAGAAGCAGTGAACCGATTGATCTGAAACTTTGCATATGCCATCAGCAACCAAACCCGCTTCAAGTTTGCGAAGCAAAAGTTGCTGTGAAAAATTTTGCTATCATAATGGCTGCCACCAAATTCACCAAAACGCGCCCAAAACATCAAACCGCTTCTGTTTGCAAACCGTTTAACCAACTAACTCTGAACTTGGTAGGCAACATCCTGGGGACAATGGAATTCAAATATGGCAAAATGGTGTTCTTTTTTTTTAAAAAACAGGATGGAGGCCAGACATACATTTTCTTCTTAAATTTAAAACCGCTTCAGTTGAAAAATGGTTTCTTTCAATATCTCCAAAGTTGACAAGCATCATCCCTGTGCCAATGTAACTGACATTTTCAAAAATTGTATTAGTGAGTAAACCCATATGGACACCTGACGTATTTCTTTAAAAACCTTTCAAAAGCCGGTCGATTGTAAAACTAGCCTGCAACCTTTGACCTCTGCTTAAGTTAAAATGTAAAACTAGCTTATAACTCTTTACAGTGTATACATATAGGTTAATGGTTACTGTAGAACACAGATAGGAACCCATATATGCGCTATCCAAAAATCACCTTGCCTGTGACCTTTGACTGCTCTAAGGTCAAATGTAAAACTAGCTTATAACTCCTTACAATGCACATAGGGTTATGGTTACTATACAACACATTTAGGTACCCATATATTAAGAAATTACCTTGATTGTGACCTTGTATCTCTCCTTATGGCTTAATGTAAAATTAGCTTTTAACTCCTTACAGTGTGTAGATAGGGTCATTGTTACTATGGTGTTTAATGTTATAAAGCATTGTGAGATAATGAACTAATGCAGTATTTTGAATTGAAACAGCTCCATAAAACTGATCTGTTGTTGACACTTGTGCTGCAATTCTACAGCTTGGCAAAATTTTCAACTGGTGCTGAGCTTGGAAGCTGTAAAACTGCCTGTTAGTTCAAGTTATTATTATTATTATTATTATTATTATTATTATTATTATTATTATTATACATTATTTTGTCTTTCTGTGGGGGCAAACGTGTCTAATGATTACAGACCACATTTCCTACTGTCGGTTAACTACTGGCTTTCAACTGGTACCACTATAATCAGTTGTGGTCATGTATGGTTATTCACAAGCAGTTGCTCTGTACTTTATTACTGAGCATATGGTTGTATTACATTCCCAAAGGTAGTTTTACGTGAGAAACGGGGTGCCTACAGAAGCCCAGGGGATTACGCATAGTTAACATTTCAAGCTCTGTACTGTGTAGTGTAAAACTGGATCATATGTATTGTTAAAACTTATATATATTTATATATATATATATATATATATATATATATATATATATATATATATATATATATATATATATATATATGTGTGTGTGTGTGTGTGTGTGTGTGTGTGTGTGGTTGTCTGTCTTATATTGGAGACCAATTCCCTCCAGAACTAAAGTTTCAACATTGTATAACCTATTTATAAAGTAAATGCCATACAGGACACATACACATACACACACTTACATACATACATACATAAAATAAAGAAAGGCAATTCTGTGATTGTTCAGCCTAACACATTGGAATTCTGGAACTGATTGCTACTGTAATGTCAGTGCTTTTAATGAGATGTATTCAGCCAGCCATTCACTGGAACTGTTGCTGGGAGACACAACGCTAAGGAACGTAAAGCTGTTAGACACGGCACTTTAGACCAGACTACCTTTGAACAATTCATCTTAAAAAAAAAAAAAAAAAAAAAAAAAAAAAAAAAACCCGCTTAGTCTTAGGCTACTTTCTGTAATTTTGTTTGATGAGTTGAATAGCAACCTACACATGTAACTATATCACTACATTACTACGGTAAATTAAGTCGAGTATAAAGCATTAAACGTGTTTTAAATTAAATGCACTTGAATGGATCACTAGATACATTATAACGTAATGATAATTAACCACACTTTAAACTAGTATTCACTAATGCTCTTAGTACCCCCGTCTAATTTGTTTTCAGTTATGATCATTTATAAATTACGTACGTTTACATCGCTTTAAATTCAGCTGGCACACAAAACAAACATTGCATAAATCTGGAGGCATATCATATTGGATTTTGTTTCCGACGTGTTACACCAAAGCGCTTTTTGCATATTCAAACGTTTTTCTTCTAAAATGTTTAACTTTTTTTTTTTTTTTTTTCAGAAACTTACCAAATACTTGAATTACATTCGCTTTCCATGACGTCCAAACTGGCCAGTCTTTGCTTGTTGCAGCCGACAGTGTTCTGTGGTGAGGTACATTACACAGACCTGGTGCAAAGGAAAGAAGCTGGAACTGGTAGCCACTCGTGTTAGTAATACTTGGTTGCTAGTTTTCTCTCAACACCCATGAAACATCAAGTTAAGACGAACCGCTGCCGTTCATTTCTCCTGCTTCTGTGCTACATTATTTGGCAAATCATCACTGTAAGTTAAGGTATTTATGTAAAGTAACACACAGCAGAGTGCTTTCCAAAATCATCTGGCATACAAGCTATCAGACTTAATAACCACGTTTCTCCCTGCTATGCTTAGCGATGCTTATCAATAAGATAGGTCCAGGGCCCATGACTCTAAACAATGGAGATCTTGTGTTCAGACACTATCTTTTGTGCTTTACAGAACATCGTGTCTCCCATTCAACAATTCTTAGTAAACTGTGCTGAAGAATTTACATCAATGATTCAGGAAATGGAATACATTGAAATAAATCCGTTAGAGCTGTTTATTTATTACCTGTTAGAACTGTGGTTTTTAATATAACAACAGTTTTTCACCTCATGGAATTTAATTGGTATTATTTTTCTATTTGTTAAACACCACTGGCATGGTTCCGAAACTCCATAATTTCAACAGCAATATGCAAGTCTCCAGGTTTCTGCAGATTAGAGGTTGGTTTTGTTTTCAGCAGTGAAGGAAAGGTCCCCAGCTACAAGTTAGAAAAACAAAGTGTACAATGCCCTAGTCATCTTAATCCAGTCTTGTAGGTCTCTTTGCCATTGTTCATGGTCCTGTATTCTTGGATAGATATGGTTCAGAACTGAATAAACAAACAACAACAACAACAAAAAAAAAGATAACCATTTGCCATGCCCAGTTATATCAGACTAAGAATGACATATTATGAATTATTTACATTTTGCACATCTTTTGACTTTCTTTTTACCGCTTTCTCTATAGTTGGAAAGGTTCTGGAATACACCAGTTAATGCTGTTATTATTTAATAGTATACTAATTCAACAGTCGCAAATTCTGCCAATGACAAAAAAGACACACACTTACAAATTTAAACCCCCAGACCCCCTCCCCCCTTACACACAGACTGTCAGAGGCCTTTATTGTCCCCCCACTGTCATCAACAACCAAAATAAAAAAATACTTAAACAAATTATTCTGTAAAGTGTTTTTTATTGTTAGTATAAACTTTTTCTAAAACTTTTGAGCCAACTTCATATACAGTTCAAATTTAATATATATATATATATATAACTACGTTTGATAGAAAAAAACAAAACACCCTCTAATTCTACCATTAAAATACTTTCCATTATCAACTTATTTACTTTTACAGCCCAAAAGTGTTTATATGATTTACATGGTAAAACATTTGAATAAATAATAACAATTGATGGCAACACTTCTCAATAGAAAATTCAGAGAATACAGCAGATGCATCTGTAACAAAGAAAGATGAATGGAACTTTACAGAGCATATGTCAATAATTTGTGCAGGTCTTTTATTTGTTACATCCATTTCAATTAGGAGTACTGTAGTTGTACCTTCAAATCCACCTTTAAAATACACATTGCAGACACCTTTTTTATGTTTTAAACAACACAATTTGTTATTTTACTTAGATATTTCATCTTTAATACAGGACCGTTTAAAAAAAATGGGCATAGATAAACTTAGATTTAAAAAACAAAACAAAAAAACCCCACCACCACGACCACCAACAATATTGTTAAATACAATTGTGCTACGATCTTATAGCTGCACGCGCTTTGTCAAGAATCTCTCTCCTCATCTTCGGATAATTTGGATGTGCTTCCAGCACCTGCAGAAAATGAAAATATATACATTTAAAGAAATGTTACGAACTTAAACAGATTAGAGGATCTGTTGCTGCTGATTTGCTGTATTCCTTCAATGTCTTTTTCAACATTATTGCAATATTTGTATTATGTACTTGGTTAATCAGCTTTGAAAAGTTATTTCCATTTCACAATCAGGGTTTTACAATAAAAATGTGTTTGAGCTGCTTTCACAGACCGCCATTAGTTCCAATCTTGGATACCTTGGGTAGTCTAAGATTAGTGCTAATCGGTCTTTGAAACCTTAGGTGTGTGTGAGCAAGGACATTTTAATTAAAACACCTTTTCAATCAGGATTGTGTTTGAAATAAATATTGAAGGAATACACACAGCACAGCAAGCAGCCCATGTAAGCAATGTGTTTTGTTGTAAACCCTGCAGCCCGTTCAGTAACACTTTAAACTGACATTTATTTTTTATGTTGCATTTTTGTAATGCACCCAAGGAAACAATTAAAAAAAAAAAAGTTGCTTACCTTGTGGCATATATCTATCGCATCAACATATCTCTTTGCTTTCAAGTAATTAAATGCAAGCTTGTATCCTGTGAAATAAAATTTTAAAATCAGAACCACTTCCACACGAGTATGTAAATCTATGTGAGTGGCAGTCGTCTTTTTGACCTACCGATAGTTGGGTTGCTTTGATTGCCATACTTCCATGCCATTTCATAGTTTAATGCTGCATCCCTGAAAGCCTGCTCCTTTTCCATAATGTATCCCATATATTCATATGCTTTACAGCTAGACTGCAATTTAAAACATTTGTTAGTTTTGTAGGGTACATTGGCAGTTAAAGACAGCCAATACATTAAGGGCATGTTATTCGCAAGTCACGTTTATAATTGAACTTGGTATAACATATTTAATTTATTATTAACATATTTTCACATCTAATTGTATTACTGGTACTGTACTTAAAATATACATCTAAGTTAACCGATTAATTGGTAATATGAATGTTGCTAGCTTGTTCCAAATCTTCTGAATCACTCTTCGAATCATAACGATTACCATATTCAATTCTTCTTGCCAGTTTTAAACATTTTTATACGTAAACTCGACAATATATACAACAGGTGTGACATTCTGTTTTGATTTCAACAGGAACTGCCTATCTACTACTGACTTGTACAGTATTTCTAAACAAATGACACTAGCTACAAAAATCTGTCCTTGTTAAATACATTAGCATCTCCATCGATTTAAACAACCAGTAACTTCAAACTGCCAAACAAGCTTGAAGTTAAAATCTAAACTATTAGTAGATAAAACACAAAGAAAAGGAACTTGACAAATCTTCAGTCTGCCTGAGTTTCTTGTAAGTTACACCTCCTAGTAATATAGATTATTTTTGTTATATTAAAAAGAGGAATATGTTACATGCTTGATGTTTTTATTTGCTTGAACTGTTTCATTAGTGTTTCACAGGGTGGGAGCCATGCTCCTGTAGATGTCGACATATAAGAAAGAGGGCCCCTCCGTTATCAGGGCCCTGAAAACATATGAGAGGGCCCCTCTTTACCGGGGCCCTGAAAACACAGAAGAGTGCCTCCATTATCGGGGCCCACCAGACACCACACTGGGGTGAGGATGCACCCAGAGAGAAGCTTACACCGTGTTACGAAGGAAGACATCCTTCTGCAAGGTTAGTTACAATACGCTTAGATCCTCGGGTTGCAAGGGGAGTGATAGTGCTTGAGATGCTAAAAGGTCGGGGGTCCCCTCTGACTCACTCCCTTGTGTAGGTAAAGGAAGCGTTGCTTGCACAAATGTCAGGGAAGTGCAACTCACTAACCCCCCAGAGGAGACCGATACAAAGGCGGTTGAGTTTATAGAGGAGGAAGAGGAGGAAAAAAACAAAAAATACAAGATGGAAGTGTACAGTGTGACTAATAGTTTAAATAGGAAGTAGATTTTGATTGATAGGAGATCAAAGGAGAGAGGAGCTTATCTTCCGCCCCCCGAATCATACTTACAGGATAACACAAAGAGAAGAATGTGATGGAGAATAACATTACAGTCTTGGTTTGGGATGCTGTACCATTACCTACCTTATTATGGCGAAGACAGCGCTTTAATAATTCACCTGCCATATCATATTTGCCTGACTGAATATAAATGTCAGCTAAAAGAAGCCAGCTCTTCTCAAACTCATCTGCATCAATTGCATTCCAGTTCATTTTTGCAATGCGTTTAAGCTGATTTCTGGCCTTTGGAGTCTGCTTTAGAATCATATATGCTGTAGCCATTCCAAGCAGTGCAGGAATATGATCTTTCTGCAATAGGTGGGTAAATACAATGTTATTAGAACCAAGATAAAAATGTATTTGCCAAAATGAGGCAAGGTTATCTGGAGCATGCAATCATGAGCATTTTGTGGTGCGAGTTCACAAATACTAAAATATAATAGGACTAGGAATAACTATGACCATCAGTAAAGAACTCCCAAGATAAAAGCATGTGAAATACTGTACCATTTTCTTGTCATTACTGGGTGTGTGCTTACAGGGACTGGACAAAACAAAGGGCTAAATTCTCAAAGCTATTTATTCCTAATCAACATTACAAGTTCCTTACTTACAAATTCCTAAGTTAAAAGCCTTAGTTGTTTATATCTGTTTTAGTAACTTTGTTTGGTGTGTTCCTCCTTTCTGAAAAAAATGTGCTGATGCCAGTTTGGAGTAATTAGCTTTGGGAATTTAGCTAAAAGTCTAGACAATTTGCTGCACAAATTACTGGTCACATACCTGTCAACGACAATGTGCAATCCATCTGCATACCGGAGTTTACTAACCTCATTGCTTGCAATCTCGGTGAATGCATTCAGTGCTTTCTCAACATTGGCTTTCTGTTTGGTTGCCAATAGGCAGTAGTTTTCCATGACACGTAACTGAATATGACCATCAATGGTCTGGG
Organism: Polyodon spathula; assembly: GCF_017654505.1. Taxonomy (NCBI): domain Eukaryota; kingdom Metazoa; phylum Chordata; class Actinopteri; order Acipenseriformes; family Polyodontidae; genus Polyodon; species Polyodon spathula. The sequence continues at coordinate 12,068,536 of NC_054544.1, read as the reverse complement.
GTTTCAGCTCTTTCAGGAGTTTCTCAGCTGTTCTTACAGCTAGCTGTTCTGATTCTTGCTTTTCTGTAGAGTTGCTGACAGCATTGCAGATAAAAAAAATAAAATTAAAAAAAACAACTGTTTCATATGTTCACTAATTCATATCATGTATTTAAATTATCCACACACACACACACACACAACTGTTTTCATTGTATCATTGTCTTTGCTCACACTTTGGATGAAGTCTGCACAATTCTTTCTTAATATTTAAGTCAATTTTCAGGAACAAGCAGGCCTAAAAAACTCAAAATACATTGCTTGAACATTAAGTCACATTCAAAACTTCAGCTGCATTAATGTCATCAAATACTGTAAAGGCTGTACCGTTGGAATTCAATGCAAAACTGTTTTTCGAAACTTACCCAATATCACCGTCAAGGTTCTCAAAGACTTCCCCTCCCATTGTATCATTATCTGGATTCAAACAAATTTCTATCATATTATACACAGCATTTTGACCCCACTCGTTGTCTTTCCGAGCCTTATTGAAGTGTCGAAGGCCGTCGTTCGGTTCACCAGTGTACCTGGAGAGGTGGGAGGAGTGTATTAAGAGTATTAAACAGACAGTAATAAAATACATTAATGCCTTTAAGTTTGGGTTACAACAATTTACTTTGTACTTTTGTAATTATGACACCACATACCAGAGATAAATTCCTTTGCAGTAGTTAAATCCAGGTTCCAGTCTTGCCCTTGAAGAATGCTTTTCAACCATCTCTAGGAATCTTGGAACCTCTTCTAACTTACCAGCTCTTCTTAATAGGTCAATTAAACGTGACAGTGTTGGATAGTTATCTAGCAACAAAAATGTGTGACATAAATAATTTCCATTTCACCAGTCATGTGGGTCAGTAATGTACAAGGTTGTTATTAAATCAGCTGGGGACTCAACAGCAGTGGTGGAGAAATGCTATTGGTTACTAAGGACTGAACTTTGTTAGACACAATTGCCACATGACCCACATTGCCACAACTCTCTGTGTGCACACTGACTATGAAGAAATACAGAAAGCGAATATTTTTTTCACCATTGCAGTTCAGTCACCAAAAATAGTTTTCTGGAACCTCACCGTAGTCACAAATATATAATGAAAATAATATTAAAAAAATGCATCACACACACACACACACACACACACACGCACACACACACAGTATTCAGACCCCTGACCAATTCTCTCCTATTACCGACTTACAAATGGTACACTGAAATTTTATTCTGTTTGATATTTTATTTTTAACCACTGAAACTCAGAATCAATTATTGTAAGGTGACATTGGTTTTATGTTGGGAAATATTTTTAAGAAAAATAAAAAACTAAAATATCTTGCTTGCATGAGTATTCAACCCCTGTGCTGTGGAAGCTCCCAGTTTGCCTCGATGAAAGAAATTGCCGTAACGAGGACACAATTACCTTACCATTGGCCTCCATCTGTGAAGCATTAAAGTTGCTGACACATTTTCTGGATAAAAACGCCACTGTTGAAGGATCATTGGTAAGGCTGTGAATCTGAAGGAAAATGAAGACCAAAGAGCATTCTACAGAAGTTAGAGATAAAGTAACACAAATACATAGATTAGGGAAAGGGTACAACATAATATCCATGCGTTTGGATTTCCAAGTGAGCACAGCTGGATCAATAATCAGGAAGTGGAAGCTACATCACACCACCCAGGCACAGCCAAGAAAAGGCCATCCCTCAAAACTCAGCGCTCAAACAAGAAGGAGACTTGTGAGAGAAGACAGAGAGAGGCCAATAATCACTTTGAAGGAGCTACAGAGTTCAGTCAGCAGGGACTGGGCATCTTGTTACAATTGAAGGAAGAATGGATGGAGCAAAATACAGGAAAATACTGCAAGAGAATCTGCTTCAGTCTGCTAAAAAACTGAAGCTTGGGAGGAAATTCACCTTTCAGCAGGACACTGATCCCAAGCACAAGGCCAAAGCAACATTGGAGTGGCTCAAGAACAAAAAGGTGAATGTCCTACAGTGGCCCAGTCAAAGTCCTGATCTCAATCCCATTGAGATTCTGTGGCACTATTTGAAAATTGCGGTCCACAGGCGTCGTCCAACCAACCTGAACAACCTGGAACAAATCTGCTAAGAAGAATGGGCCAAAATCACTCCGACACTGTGTGCAAAGCTGGTACATATTTACCCCAAAAGACTTAAAGCTGTTATTGCAGCGAAAGGTGGCTCTACCAAATATTAATGTGTGGGGGTTGAATACTTATGCAAGCAAGATATTTCAGTTTTTTATTTTTCTTATAAATATTTCCCAACATAAAACCGATGTCACCTTACAATAATTGATTTTGAGTTTCAGCGTTTTAAAATAAAATATTGAACAGAACGAAATTTCAATGTACCATTTGTAATTCAGTAATACGAGAGAATTGATCAGGGGTCTGAACTTTTGCAAGCCACACATGTATGGGCAATATATATATATATATATATATATAATATATATATATATATATATATATATATATATATATATTTAAAAAACATATGTCCAGGTCCTGCGTTCTAAAAGCTGTTGAACATGAAAAACAGCTTGCTCATAATCCTGCTTCCTGAACATCAGATCAGCCATCATCTGAAAAAAAAAAAAAAAATTATACTTATTAAAATTCGATATAATGCGCAATGACAAATACACATTTTAAAACATTCAGTGATCTGATATGGGTACACGGCTTCCCGTTACCTCAGGACACACACAGTGTGGGTGTATTTGACTATTTGTATTTTTTTCTAAGTGGTTTAAGGTAGCCATCTTTTCCTCAGGCATCAGAAGAGCTTGTTTATCTCAGTATAATCCAACAGGCTGCTATCAATACATAACAGTGTGTACCAACATCTATATTTACAAATAATTGCTTAAAACATATTACTGGAGCCTGATCCTAGTAACTGACCATGGTTGCAGCTTCGTTATCCTGGTCATTCTTAAGAAGTATTGCGCATTGATGCTGGGATGCATCTATGTCATCCTGTGCAAGGTATAATCGAGCAAGCTCCAACATCACCTGCAAAACAAAAGTATATATTAATACAGTTCCTTACAGATAGGGTCTCATTCTTTAAATTCAATTTGCTTGGTTAAATAAAACTATTCTCTAAACTCCAAATACCAGTATCTTCTTGTGATGAGTGAATCTTGCAATGCTCTGTTATTATTTAATACATTTATTTGAAAGGAAAAACCCTACATAATGATATTGTTATATATATATATATATATATATATATATATATATATATATATATATATATATATATATATATATATATATATATACTGTAAATACACTTACCACCAATGCAAATAAAAAAGTGAGGTGAATTACAAATATTCACATTGTTTTTTACAGAATTGTATATAATTGTATGTCGTGATGCTAATTTGAAGAAAAAAAAACATTGTAGAATAAAATATTCTCAAAGAATAACAAACCCATTGGTTCTTGGATATGTAACAAGTCGACAAATCAGGTGATAATATGCATAAAGAAATGTATTAATGAATAAGGAGAAATCCAGATATAGATATTCATGAGCTGCCTTCAAATCAGAACAGACGCAGGGAGTTTGCCTATATGTGAAACCTGACAGAAATTAATTATAACAGCTGTTGGTGTACAACACTGATGCAAAACCCATGGATGAAGGGTGAAAATTAAATGAAACCGAGCAGTAAATGTTTAGTGAATAAGTGAAATTAGTGTTACATACACAGATACATAAGCTGGCTCATCCCAAATTAGCCCCAGATCATTTTTCTAACTGGTCTCTTTTTATACATGTGAAAGGTTTATTATGCTAGATTCACAGTGGCCATTATTGACATACAGCTGCACTGAAAATGGAACCTTTGAGTCAACACAGTATTTAGATGAACAGCTGAACTAACCTTTTTATCAGTCTCACAATAAACAAGCGCCTCTTTGTAGAATTTGATGGCTTTCTCATAGTCTCTTTGAGATGTGTAATGTTTGGCAATCTCGGCACAAATCTCTGCTGCCAATTGTTTCTGGTTGGGAACTGCTTCAGGTTGCTCAAGCTGAACCCGTTTCAAAACTCGAGCTTGTACATCTCGTGCCTGTAAAACAAACATGGCTGAATCATTGAGGAGTGCACTGATCTCAGTTAAACCTGCAGTATGTTACATACAGACTTAATTTCTGTGTGTGTGTGTGTGTTTTAACACATTATTTTAAAACTGTAAAAAGGGCATTTATGGCAATTAAATACTTTTTGTGCTACTGTAGGTTTTCTGTGGTATCCGGTTCAGTGAACCGCTGTTGAAATGTTGGGAAATAGACTCCCTATTGAAAGTGATGTTCAGGAAAATGAATGATATACTAATACACATACTACCCAAAAGATAATGTAGCAATAATAACCCAAATACAGGGTTCCAAGAGTTAACTGAGGTTTGTGCGTGTGTGTGTGTGTGTGTATATATATATATATATATATATATATATATATATATATATATATATATATATATATATATATATATATATATATAAAACTTATTTTTTGTCTGTAATACCCTTTTGTTCCTTAACATACATTATATTTAGTAATACATACCCTCTGTAAGGAAAGTATAGCCTGTTCAGTTTTTTCCATTTTGCTGTGGATCTTGGCTAAAAGAACTAGATAGCGACCATCTTCAGTTAATGCAGAGAGGTCGGTTACTAAAAAATTAAATTAAATAAAAAACCATGAAAAATACAACAGCTATTGCACTACAACCAATAGCCACGTTTCACATCTTTTGTGATCTCACTGCATTGCCAACACACTATACAAACATTGCAACACTGTAAAGGGGCCATGTCTGTGATGGTATGGAGTTATGTAGTTAAAGGTGCTAAATAAACTGATGTGGGTCCACTGAAACAACTATTTGTGGCTGGTACATGAATTACTTTATACAGGTCTGAAATAAGCAGTTCCACGGTGGTAGTTTATCACCAAAGAGTGTGAGAGACAGGCAGGAGAACAAAGTTTCAGTTTAATGTTGAAAAACCCTGCTGGAGTAACACAGCTTTGATAAGGCTTAATTACAGTTCACCAACACCAACAGACTAAACCTTGCACCTTTCATGTTTTTTTTTTCGTTTGTTTTTTTTACCAGCAGCCATGATCATGATCAACTCAAGTCTAGCCAACAGAAATACCTACCTGGTTCATGGGCTAGGGCTTGCTGTAGAATCGTTTCTGCTTTTTCATATTGCTTTAGTTTTAACAAAAGCTCTGCCAAGTCATGAAGGAGATAATTTTGCTGACCAGTCTTCAGTGCTGCTTCATAATAATTAATTGCCTAATGAATAAAAACATGTTCTGCTTTATATAAAAATACAACTTTCATCAATATTGCATATCAAATGAAATGTTTCCTCTGTCACAAGCAGGATGTGGGCTGTCACCAGGTTCCACATAAATATTGTTGGAAGTTTGTCATGATTGCTTTATTTATATCTGAAATTGCTTAATTGCTTTTTTTTTTATTTTTATAAAGATTGCTAGTTAAACTACCCCAAATTGTGTATTTGTCATATTCATTAGTGGCTAATGTTCACTAAATTCTTGTTAACCTGCTTTCTTGACTTATCGTATACTATTAAGTAAAGGGTGGCGATACTTTTGTCTATATATATATATATATACACACACACACACTCATCTACTCTATCTATCTATCTATATTCACAAAATACAAAATATGTTGATATAGCATACCTTAGCATAGTTATGAGTTTTAACAAGAGCTTTACCAATCTTGCTCGCCAAAGCACCATTTTTGGGGTTTTTCTTTAAAGCCTGTTCATATGTTTCGATTGCTTTCTCAGGCTGCAAAAACAAAACAATAGATATTACGGTAATCCACTGACTGACAAATTTAAAGATAAAAACTACTTCATTAATAATTTTCTTCATTAATAAGTTGAAACTTTTCCACTGTATCTATGTTGTACCTCCAGCTGCATGTTGATTTTAGGAAGTTGTGTGCAGTATGAAGATGAAATAATAAAGACAAAACAACGGATGGGGCTTTGCCTCCTCCAGATATATTCATAGGACCATTTAGGCACCCCTTTTTATATTCCATGGAAGGGTGGTACAGGGAAACAAATGCTATTTGCAACAATAAAAAACTACAATACCCTCAAACACAGCAACTATAATCTGGCCATACTGTAAGTACAGGTTTGCAAGGGCTGACTGATGGGTTTTCCTTTCATTTTTAAACCACAAGATGGCACCCCACATAACTATACTATTTAATCATGCATGAAACATAACATTATATTAAAAAAACAACACAACAATACCGATTCATACAGTAACATGTTTGCTATGCGTCATGATTGTAGTCAAAGACTGGAATTCTACAATTTAGCGTACCTCTTGAATATTAATGTAAGCATCACCTAACAGGAGATATGTGTGGGAGTTAGGCAGTTTTTCCACCAGTTCTCTGTAAAACAGAATTAGATTCAATTATTACAATTATAAAAATACATCTACATAAGCAGGAATTATTTATAAGCTCCCACCTTCCTTGAAGACAAAATCTGTCAAAACATGTTTCTGAACAGGGCAACAGAGCTACACCCTTTTATTTATCACCCAGGGCAACAACTTGTTCTAGAATATTGAACATCAATAGGCCAAGTTCAAACTTCCACTTGACACAACCTTCTGAGACAAACACATAGCTTGTACATTTCTATTCCATCAGTTCATTCATTGCTGAAACTCTAGCAATTTTTTTTTTTACCTGTAACAGCTTGCATACAATCTCTTCTCCTTTCTGTAGTTGAGATAAATGTCTGCCATTTTTTCTTTGGCTTTAATGTAGTAAGGCTGCTCAGGTGTGATGTTTCTAAGCATGCTTAGGGCCAGTTCAGTGTCCCCGCGAAGGAGAGCCATGTCTGCGTTGGCAATTGTGACACGCAGTTCTTCAGGGGTGCCTGAAAATTCATTGATTGCATCCTGCATTACTTTAGCTGCTTCGTGCTGAAAAACACAGAGATGCAGTATTGGAGCACATTGTGTGTTAAAGTACCAAATGATTTAGTAGTTGTACTAAGTTTTGAAAAAAAGCAACCAAAATTGGGAATTTTTGTATTTATTAAAATGTCTAACAGAGTAAATCCCCGAAACTAAATGCAATCACTGCATACAGTATATTAACATAATCTCAACAATGCAAAAACTAGTAAGAATAGCTACGTAGTCTTCTTCATTTATCTTTGAAAATTGGTTCAAATAGATCTCTCTCTACCTGTTCTCCATTTAGCCGGTGGGCTTCTGCTAACTCCAGAAATACAGACACTCGTCCAGTTGAGCTGATTCCAACCTTTTTGCTTCTGGATTTTGAAGAACTACCAGCTCTTTTCATTCCTGGTAAACTCATCGCCATTTGCAAAGTCTGAATGGCTTCCTGGACCTCCCCCATATTCTTCTGGGTCTGAGCTTTAATCAGGTGATACAGTGGGTGTTCCCGAATCTACACAAGGAAAGTCTTAATGAAGCAATGTTTCAAAACAATTTAAAACAATTAACTTTTTTCATGGCTGAGCTCACCTCAAAGTTATAGCTGAGGCACATTTCCAGAGACTGTGAAGAGAGCTTAAAGCTGCCTTGCATCAAATAGATCTGGGCCATCAGCAGATGCGCATCAGCATGTGAAGGGTTCTGTTCCAAGCAGTGCTGTATGCTGTTCTGAGCTGCATCAATGTCACCTATAAAATAAAATTAAAAAATGTAGAATTGACATAGTGTATTCTTTATTCAATTTGGCCTTATAATGTTTGCTTAAATACATCAGTGTATTTTGAAATTTGTACTTAATACTTTTCCTTGCATAAAATAAGCTCTTAAATTACACACAAATTATACTTGTATTAAAATCCCACATATAGCCCCCACAAATGTGATTCTCCCAATTACTTATATATTTTTTTGCAACTTTAGAGTACACATTGCTTCAGTATTTCTTTCCCAGCGTCCCCAAACCAATCCAGTTAACTGCATACACTGTAGTATATTGACTCACCTGCTAAGAATCTGACTTTAGCCATCAAGTAAACAGCTTCCACCAGCCCTGGCACAGTCTTTACCACCGTCTCCAGCACAGAGGCACAATGCTGGAGCTGGGGAGAGGGAGGCTGTCCTTGAGATGCTGACTGAAATTAAATTAATTTTGCGTGAGATGCAGTAAGAGGAAAGTTCTGTTCCACTAGTGCTATAATACAATATTGTGAATTACTCAAACTGTTAAAAACCATCAACATTGCAAATCAGAATTCACTTCATATCCCAAGGGACTCATATAAAGCAGTATTTTAGCTGTATATCAATGTCATTGTTCAGACTGGTTTAATGGACTTACTAATGCAAGTTCACAGCAGCAGCATATACATTAAAGTAAATATGCATCTACTTTAATATTAAAGGGGAGTGGTAAACTGTTACAAGAAGGCTAAATTCACCTAAAATAAGAACAGCTTTCTTTAGCCTAATCTATGGGAAATATTTATTTCACAGTACAGGCAGTTACATTTTAATTATTCAGTTGAGCAACTGGAACCTACTGGGAACCAAAGTTAATCTGGAGTAAACTGCTGCAATACCTAGAGGGCACTTGAATGAAGTACTCCCTTTTTCTAATCTTCATTGTGCTTCTGTACAGGTCAATACCACCTGTTCAGGCTACATGTGGTTAGGAATGGAGGGTTACCAGTATGTTTATGCACAAAACATAAATCCACAATGTGACAAATATTTGTATATTAATTTCTGATTTCATCATATAATTAGTTTACTATGGTATTAGCGTGAATGTTATTTTTTCCACACTTATTTAATTAACTTTTTGCTGGGGAAAAGGAATTTTAAAATACAAATGTTTGCATAACAGAGAGCATGTTGATACATTAAAAATAAATAAATAAATAAATAAATAAATAAATATAATTGCAAGTTTATGTTTGTTTGGATTTACATTTTCCCTGAAATGACTTTTCCCGACTAAAAGCCTCATGACCCTTATGCAAACTTTCTATAAAGGCATTAGAAAATGACCTCTGTTGGGCAGAAAGCAATGTATTCTTTAACAATCTCCAGCAGGAAGTCAGGATTGAGTCTTTCAAAGTATTGAACCCCTAGCGGCAGTCCTTGCAGGGCGGAGAAGTGAGTGTCCGTGGCATCGTTGAGCAAATGAATGACCTCATCTTGAGATCTATGCTTCTTCGCTGCTAAGACAGCACACAGGAAAGACAGCTCCTGCACAAAACAGCAACAATGTGTTTTTAAAAGCACTCTGAAAACACAGAAAAAGTACCATTTTAACTAAAATGTGACATTTGCTAGTTACTGAGACTTCTTATGCTTTGTCATGTAAGCTTTTTTTTTTCTTAAAGATTACTTGAAAGAATATGTCAGATACAACTGATAAGGAAAACTGTGATGAAAATACTTAAAATAAATCCATGAAGATTAGTCTGAGAAACTTGTTTGTTCACCTTCAGCAAAAATATGTGTTTTATTTATATTTTAAAAGGATTCTTAAATCTAATGCTAACATCCTCTAGTGAAACTGTAATGTCCTGATGCAGAAACATAGGTTGGTAAACATCAGAAAACTAAATAAAAAATAGTAGGCTGGAAAATAATTCTGTGCTCTTGTCCATTGAGCATGCAGAATCTTGATTTTATTTTATTACTTGCAAGAATGACGAACTGTCAGTCTTGGGTTATGTAAGGTTTCTAGAACAGTGGTAGGGCAAATGATTACCTGTTATTTGTTCTGAAGGAGAAACTGTTTTCCAATTAAACATTTACAAATTAATTTACTTCACGAAAAAACATATTGGAACAGTATTAACTTTCTGCTTTAATTAGTTTATTTGTATGATATTATCAAGACAAATCTTTGCAAGTCCTAAATAGTACTAGAACTACCTACAAAATTAGCCTTGCTTGTAAATAACAATAATATGAACTCGTGGTAGGTTGAATATACTAGATCGGTGAGTTACAGTAGTTCTTCCCTTCCTTTATCTGATATATATATAAAACCTTACCCCTGACTTTCCAATAGATTGCTGGATTTCATTGAGGAATTCAAGCTGTTGCTCTGCTTCTTCCAGGTGCCCTTCAATTAGCTGACACTTTATGATCCCTGTGAGCATTAGAACATGCAAAATTAAAACTTTCATTGCCATCAGCCATTATCTATTAACTGAGAGGCGACTGCCTCTCCAGCAATGGTAACTGTACAGCAACATTCTGAACTAAACTCCACCTCAGTCACTGTATTATTTAATACTACACAACAGGTACAGTTTAAGAGCTGAACCCTATATAATTTATTAAACTAACTTAATATGATAAACAAATATCTGTCATTAATACTGTAGTAACAAAACATTTTAATTATAAGAAATTACCTTTATAAATGAACAACATGAATCCAAATGACAACCCATTGCAAAACAAGTACACTACATGCATCTCTTCCTGACGAATTCACTTCATTAAAGATCTTCTTACCAGTCAATGCAGAGACACTAGTTTCATCTAAGGTCATAGCAGTCTTGTACCATTTTATAGCTTCCTTTAGTTTTCCTTGCAGTACCAACTGGTAGCCAAGTTCAGTGGCCAGTTCTGCATCATCCGAAGCCATGGCAAATGCTCTTTCAACTAAAGTTTGTGTCTGCTGAAGGATCATCTGGTTTCGTCCACACTGTTTAAAATAACAAGGATGAACACAAACAAAAACCTAACACATAATGCCACCCCCATTACTATTAACCCTTTGCAGTCCTGTGTCGGACCAGGTCCGACATTACAATTTTTCCTTTCCAGTCTGATGTCGGACCTTGTCCGACATCATCAAGAAGACGTAAAGCACAGGTCTCTAGTCGTTTTTTCTCTGGTTAAAGCCGAGAAAACCATTCAATGGCCAAATGAGACCGATAGGATCCAAATGAAGCTGAAAAAAAGGATGTCTCTGATAGCCCCATGCACCACAGAGATAACACAGACTTAAACAAAGGAGATAGCTGCTTCCGCATCCAGCCTCCAAAGACTATCACAGACATTTGCAGAGCTTTTTGAGATGTTATAGTAATAAAATAATGACTTGGATAGCATTATTGAGGAGTTTGGTGATAAAACGAGTGATCAGGGGAGGATTTATCAATATGCACATCTATAGAGAGGTATGTGAAAAATACAGCGAAGAAGGGCTGGGGCTTGGCTGGAGATGCAGTACTCATGTTGTTTTGCCATGCAATGCCTTTTAAACCTGTTTTATTCTGAAAAAAATAACTTTAAACAGCGTGTGTAAAATAAACAGTGCATGTGAAAATAAATTGGACATAACGCGCCTGACAAGCGCTGAATAAATGGACCGCTAAGGGTTAAACACCACTGTGCTAAATTAAAAAATGCTAAAAGAAACTTACAAACTACAAACATAAAGAAATAAACTGACATGTATTTGCTTGAAAATATGTATAGGCCTTCATAACCATGAGATTAAGTTTTTATACCAAGGAGAAAAAAAAAAGTTTTTCTATAGAGCTTTTTACTGCAACACAATTACAATACCTGCCAACAGGTGGAACTATAAATAAAACTCCCATTTTAAATCACTTTTTCTTTCACACTAAACCACATGTCTTAAACACTTCTTGAAAGAAAAAAATTGATTCAGAGGATTTAAAAAAAAAAAAAATACATCCTGATAAACTATTACCTCTTGGTTCATAATGACATTCTCAATATTCAATTACTGTAAGGATTAAAATGAACCACTTTATTATACACTTACCACTCTTGTAAAAGCTAAGGACATTCTATAGAACAGCTCAGCATTGTGAGGTTCAAAGCGGTCCAGGCTGCCAACAAGGTTACTGACCTGGGTAATGGACTGCAAATAAAGAAATACTGTACATTAACAAAATTAAATCAAATATTATTGTGTTGATTTCTCCTATATAGGTCCCGTCTTCATTCTTAGCAATGCTAGTTGATTCAACCATACGTACAAAATATTTATATATATATATATATATATATATATATATATATATATATATATATATATATATATATATATATATATATATATATATATATAGATACATAGATAGATAGACAGATATACACACACACACACACAAATATCTATTATCATTAACAGAAACACTGGTGTTACCTCATCTATATTTCCCTTGCTACATAATGAGTAGAGTGCCAGCATCCTTAAAGCTTCAAGGTTATTTTCGTCTTTCTGCAAAAGCCTGCAATAAAATTACTCATCTTTACACTACAGTTGTAATTACAGCAAATATTACCACTAAAGATAACATTGTACAATACAAGGTACTGTAATACTCAATTTTATAATCTACTATTCATTTTAAATACATTATTTGTATTTAATATGCCAATTTTGTATACAAGGTTAGAGTTCAAGATGAATAATCCTGCGCCAATTTATTTTTTTTTACTTAATGGTTCAGCTCACACCAATAGCATGAGACTGGCCTTTCTTTTCATCACACCTGAACCTCTGGGACATCACAGAGCTCAGAATGGCGGATTTGTTCCAGTTCAAAGTAGCTTTAGGAGACTTGACTGCAATAGTGAATGTAATGGTCCTGGGCAGCAAGAAACCAACAGGGAGCAAAGCGATTGCAAATGTGATGGTTATATAAGGGCACATACTATTACATTTCATCTCCCATCTTGTTAGAATAAAATACAACAGAAAGAATCAGGAGAAAACTTGGGAATTGGAAAATAGGTATAAAAAAATAAGTATCAAAAATAATAATAAACTACTCTTGCTTTTTGTGTCCTCTATGTGATTCGAAAATGCTTCACGCTTTCCAAACACTTTCTATTTTCGGTTATGAGGAGAGCAATAAACGAAAACAAAAATATCGATGAGTTTTTTTTTTTATTTGTCCAACGGTCCCTTTTACCATTTATTTTTGAAAGAGTTTATTTAAGTTCAATTTGAGTGTTAACTTGTGTGTTCTGCTACAAAGGCATAAGCAAACCTCAATAATGCTATTACTTTATGAAAATGTGGCTTTTGATATGTACTGTTTCTGTCTGAAATACACACAAGAAAAAATTATAACTTTGACTACTGTTTGACAACTAGTTTTACATATAATTTAATGATATACAGTGCTCCCTCGCTATAACATGGGTCTTGGGGGTCACACATGTAAATGCTGTAACCAAGAGTGTTATAAACGGGGGAGGTGTTAGGGGGCGCCACGGGATACATAACAGCACATATCTGACTAAAATACAAACTAAAATAACTCCCGCTCTATAATTCACAGATAGTGAAGCAAAATGTAGCTTTCCGTGAATTAACCATGCATAAAGCACCACGTAATCAACGCTATATTTTTAAAAAAGGTAACATTCCCACTCATGGATCATTTTAATTAGCAGTTTTTAAACTATATATAGCCTGGCTAAATGGCAGTTGGGAGTTCATTATGAAGCTACAGACAAGCAAACCAAATGCGAGAAGGAGAGCGGATTGGGTGAGGGGAAGAGGGAATGGGCTCGCCCCAGATTCGGCTGCCAGAGCGGGGCTGAATCGTCTCTTCTCCCGGAAAAAGCTGCAGCCCCTCTTGCAACAAAAAAGTAAATACATTAAGAAAGATAACCACATAATAGACCTAATACTTATTTTGTTATAAAACGAATGCTGAATAAGATGTCTTTGTTATAAATTGCCAGCACAGCTTTTCTTCAGTTCAGATACTGTATCAAAAGGGAGTTGTTTATAGTTTGAACCACACCAGTACTGTATTTACTGTATAAATATTGCATGAATCACTAGTATAGGGAATTGGGGGACATGCTGTAGGAGCTGTATATACGAGGCGCGTTATAACCGAGAGCCTTATAATGAGAGAGCACTGCATTAGCACTGCAAATTGTTATACCTTTGTTAGATTTAGCCGTGAATTGTACAGCATTATATTGGAACAGGAAAGTGAAAGTAGTTTTTATATTTATTTAACTTCAATACGTTAGCAATGTACTTTAGCTCAGGTATTGTATTAATTTCTATCAATGTATATGACTAACTTTGACCTGTTGTCAGAGCAATACTAATAAAGAAAAATTCACAACTACACCTGGAAATTATAAGTGCATATGTCTATATTTTCTTAATTTTTCATATGATGTACTCAATATTTTTAGGAAAAATTAGCAGTGTGGCAATAGTAATGTTGGTGGCCCCACTCTGAGGCCACCAAACAATTTTGTTTGAGAACCACCTATTTAGACTTTAATGATGACCAAAGTGAAATAATGGGGATCTGACAGCAAATCTATAAGTTTAAAGCAAATGTTACTGCACAGTGAAAAACTACCACCCACATAAATCTAAAAATAACCTGAATAGAGTGGAAAGGCAATTACACCCGCTAGATTCAGTACCTCTGAGCTGCTTCGACTGTTTGTTCCCAGTCTTGCAAGGTTAGAAACAGCTTCATTTTCTTTATGAAAGCAGGCAGGAAGTTGGGGAAGGCAACAATGACTTGATTGACAGTTTCTAAAGCTCCAGAGTAGTTCTGGCGAAACTCGTAATACTGGGCCTAATTAAGACAAAAACTGCAGGTTAACTTCGGAGATAGGGTCTGATGGTGCTTATTTCAGTTAGTTAATGTTAACGATTTCAATCAGTTATTTGAATAATTCAGTCAACTCTCCAGTGGCCACACATCTGTCTGGATTTCCATTACATACAGTATTATCTTAATATATATTTTGTATTAATCAAACAGGTACAGCAAACTTTAACATACTCTTTGTAAGTGATTACAAAAATACAATTATAAATCAACCTTCATTTGGAATCCCAAGGCACTCGTTCTGCTTTAGTAGTAAATTGATAATATTTGGGATGCCATGGCATATTCATTATTAACATTTATTTAAAGATGGGACAAAAATATATTCAGTGATACCAAGATATTAAGTGGGATAAGAGTGGGGTAACGTTCTTTACATGTTCCACCAACAGTCGTTTTGGATTTCTAGAAAATGGATAACATGTTGGAGAAGCAGTAATATGATGCTGAATTTGGCTCACAGGGATGCTAAAATATGTATGCAATAATAATTGAAAGATCTAACTTTTTTATATATTCAACACCTTTTATTTTTATTGCATTTATTGAAATCCAACAACAGAATAACTGTGCAATTCGCACCTTCCTAAATTCTGCAGTGTTACTAAAATGATGCAGAGATTGACATTAATGAATTCATCAGTTTCAATTATGTTTAGTATACATTCTGTTCTTGTTACTTTCACACTTACCTTTCCCATCATACCAAAAACATCTATCCCATCCTTCATTCCTTCGTCAAAGTACTTGACAGACTTTTTTGCATATGCATCTTTACCAGAAGTCAGATCTATCCATCCTTTTAAAATTAATCCCTGCAAAACAGTGTTTTATAATTCAATTACAAACAAACAAGGGAAATGGCAAATAATCGAACTGAATACATAACTCTTCAGTCAAATGTAATGAATTGTGCAGCATTCCTTCATGCACATTTCCAAGTGTCAGAATTCAGGTCCTAGTGACGTACTTTGGCAGAGAAACAACTGAAGGTTATATCCCGAGATATAACATTGTAACATTGTATATATACATTGTAATGGATATTCTTTTTTAATACATCATTTTGGGAATACACACATATAAAGCAGCATGTGTATGTTTTGAGACACAACCAATAATGCTTAGGGAAAACATTTTACCTCCTTCGCACCATTGGAAATCTTGATCATTCTCTCTGTATACTCTCGAGCTTTGTCATTGCGCCCCAGGTGCCAAAGGAACAGCCCCGCAAAGTAGAGTCCCCTCTGACCTGCGCTCTTCCGGTCCTCCTTTAGTTTGGCATCCAGCTCTTGTATAGCATCTCGATCTGTAACGTTAAGGTTTAAACAAGACTTAGGGTAAGCAATATGCAAGCAATAAAAAGTATTTCATTAGAATTCTTCTTTTTAAAACATACTACTGCTGTATAATAACTATATTAAAATAAATGGCTTTCAGTAAATGGAAAACATCATCAACCAACATAAACAACTCTCCTGGGAAGACATCCTAGTATCTGTCAAATTATACATTTTGTTTTTAAGAACATACATTTTGGCATTCAAACATTTTTGTTTGGAGAAGCAGGTTTGTTTTGGGTATTGATAGCAGCAGTGGAGGTTTTATGATCCATGATCACGAGCATGTCTGTCCTCTGGGGCAAGAGAAGTTATTGCATTTCCAGCTTTAGAAACAAGCGCTTTTAAATTAAACATGAGCCATAAAGTATGCTTTATACTTTTGGTAAATAACATGTTAAGGCATTTCTTGTATTTACTGAATCTTGTAAAGCGCTTTGTGAAGGTGGTCCACTATGAAAGGCGCTATATAAAATAAAGATTGATTGATTGATTTTGTTTGAAGGTTTACAAATAACACACTAACCTGGAGTAGAACTTTTCTTATGGGCATAAGTAAGAGCCATTAAGGTGCAGAGAGACACCTCTTGATTGCCTTTAACAGCTTCCAGTTCTCGAATGGCTTCTTGAATTCTGTCTAGATGAGAAAGAATAACGATTATATTG
The DNA here is from genome assembly GCF_017654505.1 of Polyodon spathula. Lineage (NCBI taxonomy): Eukaryota > Metazoa > Chordata > Actinopteri > Acipenseriformes > Polyodontidae > Polyodon > Polyodon spathula. The sequence continues at coordinate 12,051,771 of NC_054544.1, read as the reverse complement.
AAAAGGTTAACCTCAAGACAGAATGTATGTAAAGAAATGTCTAAATATTTAGCAGTTAGACAAATATCCGGGTTACCTTCCATTAAAATTCCATAAGCACGAAAGAATATGAAGACGGGGTCATTTCCATTCTTCTTCAGAGCCTCGTTAGCAGCACTCTGTACATGATTGAAATACCTTTCCTGGCAGTAACAACTGATCAAAGCCTAGAAACACACACAGATTTAAAAAAAAGGTTAGTATAGTATAGTATATTGTAAAAACACTAACTGTTATACAGAACTTTGAGGTGTTTCAGTAGAATGTACGCTGATTGACACAATTTCTATTGGAACTGCAGTCAGGTATTATTGAAATTATGGGGTATAGGTGCAAAGGAAGAGGGACTTTAGGGCAGATTAAGCCTACATAATCTGCCCTAAATTAAATACATACATTGATTATTTTCTGTTGGGTAACTTTAAAGGCTTTGAAAATTAGCTGGAATGGTTTCTTGAAAGAACTCATTAATGAAGGCAATTAATGAAAGTGCTTCATGCTACAATAAAAACTGAAACCAGGTATGATGTACACCTTTGGAGTTCATTTTATTAACTTTAAATTTCCAACAACAAAAAATTCAAGACTTTCCTTATTCTACATTAAATGAGAAGAACTTTATAGTGAATGGCAATGAGGAATTGTTTTGTTTTATAATAGACTGACAGCACGCCGTTTCTACAGAAGTGTACCTGAATACAACACCTCAGCAGCACCTCATTTATTTCATGTGGTATCCATAGCAACTGGAGATGTATTATACTAAAAATAGATCAATAGACATACAAGGCTGGCAGATGTTTCCTGCTGACGTAGAAGAACGTGTATAACTTTTACCAATATTTTGTTGAATTTTGTGCCCTTGTGCAGTGTAATGTGTTTAACAGGACCAACAAAAAAGTGTGTCCCAGGCTATAACTGACAGTGGTTCTTGCTAATTCTCCCTACAATACATGCAATGTTACAGTGTAAAGCAGCTAAATTAAGTGCTAATTGATAAATTAACATTAACAAATATTGTATTATTATTATTTTTTTGTTTTGCTTCCTAGTGAAGAAACAGAGCATTATGGCTTAGCTATAGTTTACAGCACTATGGGAGAGAGGAAGATTGTGGGCCTGCTAATCTCTCTCTCTCTCTCTCTCTCTCTCTCTCTCTCTCTCTCTCTCTCTCTCTATATATATATATATATATATATATATATATATATATATAGATATGTAAAAAAAGCAGGCGACAACTATGTCGTAGACAACGAAGAATAGGTTCCGATTTACAAAATAAATTAAACAAAAAATTATCATGCAATCTTGCAAGAAATAGCTACGCTCTGCAGTACAGTAGCTACGTTAGTTGATCCTGTAGTCTGTAATGTACACAGCTATAATTACAGCTGATTTCTCTGACAGACTCGTTTTTCTGGTAAGAGAATGCAACGAAACAGACAATGGCAATATTATCCATACTAACTTACCAACGTTAACCCATCCTTCTCTGCCATGGCAACCACGTTACAATATAGCTGACTTAAAAGTACGGAAAGGGTTCTGTAATGTGATATGCTTGTTTTGTAAACGCCACAATGAAAACAACGCTTTAAAACGTATTTTACTTCATTCTCGCCATCTTGACAGTTTCTTGGCGTCTAGGTTACTAAACAACCACCACCATTTCCGTGAGTGAGTAAATTCAGGATGCCGCAATGGATTCTGGATATCACTGTGACTAGGACAGTTAACAGACAGCCTTTCAGTGCAACACATGGTGGCGCATTCGTTTCTTGTATTAGCCTAGCATGTTGAAGTGAAATTGTTCCATTAATGTTACCTGCATATGCTTTTGCAGCACATATTATTACCGTAATGTAATTTATTTCCTTAATGTTTCGAGGAATGCCATCATAACATCCCTATCTTCAATAGATCATGCAAAAGAAGCATACAAATTATATTTCATGTTTTAACAAGGACATCTCATTATTTTGTATATGATTGATGTAATATCAAATATATTATATTACAGTTTGCATACTAAAGGAGAAAAAGACGCTCCCTAAACAAATGAATGAAAACACCAAGAAGGCCTACTGTATTATAACAATACAGCCACAACCATTATGCTCGTTTGTACAGCGGTATCGGCGCTATGCTTTAGTGCGAGAGGTCCCCGACCGCCCTCTGCCTGTGTGTGGATTGCCTCGCCCATTGTGATATGCCTGTCTATAGAAAACGAGATTGCTACAATATATTATTCACAGAAGTAATTTCCAGGCTTCTGATTGTGCTTTCATATAATTTCTGAAATGTTTAATGAAGAAAGTCATCCCACTGCACTGGAACAGTGCCCTGCTTACTTATTGGTTCTGTGCTGGTAATTGATACTGTGTTACCATGTTCACTAATCAGATTTACTATATAATTTGTAATGGTATTTTATTTTATTTATTTATTTTTACTAATCCAGAGGAAGAAGTATATTTCCTTACAATAATGCATTGCATAGGCTTGAACAAGTTACTGTAGGTACACATACTTTAACCTGTAATATGAATGTAATCTCCCTTTGAATTTCATGACAGGACAAACGGGATAAAGTCAGACCTTTGTAAATTGCTAAATAAAACTTACACGTATGATTCGATTTAAGGTGCCTCAGCGTGCAGCACAAGACTAGAGTCTGAATAAGCATATCAATATACAAAGTGGATTACACTGTTTGGGTATTGTCATTGTCAACGTATGATCATTTGGGCTAATATAAGGATACATGCAAAGTAATTTTGTGGCTAAAAAACACCCATATTTCAGTCCCAATCGGCGTATTGCAAACGCAAACCGTATAGCGGCGGCAAAGTGGTCTCTGGTCTTGCTTGATCTTGCAGATATAAGGAAGCAGAGCATGCAGCACTATACATTCCACACAGTAAGTGTTATAACATCAGAGAAATATTTCCTTCTATGTATATCCCCACCACAGTTACAGAGGTATGATTTGCTGTATGACGTAATAGACCGTTTGTGAAACTATGCCATGTCTGCATTGAAAATATCATTTCAGATTTTAGGCTATTGGATTTAGGGTATGTCTTGTAACATGTAATAAATAATGTGACGTGTAAATCGTACAATAGTGTGAACGGGAATATATAGTGGATGGAGCTGCTTAGCACTCACCCCATGATGTCATTGTCACATAGCCTGAGAGTAACTGCCCTACCTATTGAAACACTTTTTTTTTTTAAAGCCATAAATAGGTACAGTACTGCTTGAAGTGTAATAGGTCATGTATGATTCTATTCAATTCAGTGTCCTCTACAATTGAATAACTTTTAATATATCCCGTTTCTCATAACAAACTAGTAATTTGAACAAAATCATATCAATCACAAAATATTTCTAAACTGTCGAGATTATTACATTGAATAAAGTGCATGTACTATTTCAATTATCACACAGGATGCCTGTGTTGGACTATAGGACCCATTTAGAGGTTGAGTGGAGAGAAATTAAGAGCAGAGGGTACAGGAGGCATGTTTTCACACAGAGAGTGTGGGTGTATGGAATATGTTGCCAAGCCATTTTCTCCTAATTCACTGTGATCCTTTAAGAGCCAACTGGATTTGGCCTTGCAATCAACTGGGAGAGTTCCTAATAGCTGGGAGAGCACTGATGGCACGGTGGCTTCCTCTTATTTGTAACTTCTATTATGTTTGTATTATACAGTCTCTGTAGACCTTTACAGTGTGTTTTCTGTTACATAATATATTTCCATATGTAACAATTTTTCTATTGCTTCAGAAACTGATACACTCTTCGGTGGTCCATGAAAAGTGTATACGTTCAGGAATGTTCGTGAAATATATCTCATAAATAAAAAAAAAATTAAAAAATAAGTAAACTGTTTCGTTAGTTAAAAACAACAAAAAAAAAAAAGCTAATTATTTAAATATCGGTACAATGATTAATTGCAATACTAACATTTTATATGTAATTTTTACATGAAGTAAATTGAACAATTATATTACTCATCATTGTTTAAGGAGCCATTTTCTCTGTATTCAACATAATAAATTGTTTAGTGTTTGACTGTAATGTAGTAAATGATCAAATTAACATAATGTCTTATATTTTGTCAGTACCTTGAGTCACTGCTCTAGGCTTGTATGCAGTCATGCTTTATCTCTCTGGCACACAATTGCAATGGACAGTATCACTCAGAATTTGAGGAAAGCATTTATGCAAAGTAACCTGTGGTGTTTGTTTATAGCCTTGATGTGAATTTTAAAATGATAATGCAGCTAAAGGTAAAAATCATTAGTTTTGGAAAACAGTAGCTCTCGTTAGCATAATAGCTTTTTTGCAAGTCCCTTATCATTTGTCTATAGATGGTTTTGTTTTTCAGATTTGTTTGCACTTTCATTCTCTTGTCCATTTAGCCAGCTGCCACGCTGTAGATTTTACTGACTGTGCAATCTTAATAGGACGCCATCTGATGCATTTAGGTTATTCAATATGAGGTAGAATCATATCTGCTGCACAGGGAGAAAATCAACAGTGATATATAGCTGGATACATGGCTTCACCCAATTCATGATCATTCTGCTGTACGTGCATTCTCTTATCTTCACTAGACCCTGTACAGCATATCATTAAAATCATGGTTAAATTAACAATTGTGTTTGTTTCATTATGTAATTACAAAACTTCTTTTAACAATCAGTGGCACAGGAACAATTTTTAAAGTGGGGGTGCTGAAAGCCATTAAACAAAACTGTAACCCCTGTATATGACGGAAGGCATGCAAAGCCAAGGGGGTGCTACCACACCCCCAGCACCCCTAGTTCCAGCACCCTTGCTAACAATGCATAGGTGGGGACCTGAATAGTATTTTCATTTAAATAATTTATTGTAAATTATAATAATTTACAATCCTGTTTTGATATTTTGACTTCTTACATTAAAAGTGTTGGAAAAAATAATCCATAATTTGTAATAAAAAAACAAAACAAAACAAAACCAAAAAACATAGCTTTAAAATGAAGTAAAACAACCATAAAATATATTAATTGGATCAAATGGAAAAACTGTATTGGGTATCTAACATAATTTAAATAATTTCAAAAATAATGTGCCATTAGCTGATCTAACTGTATAATGAGAATATTTAAATAATAAGACAGCTATTTTGCGTTACATGTCCTTGCCTCAGGAGTAGCTGTAGAAGCCATATTTTTTTGTTTACTGTCTTATTATTAATTTACCCCCCATTTTCTCCCAGTTTGGAATGCTGAATCACTTCTCACCTCACTGCAGCAATTCCCCACACAGCTCAGGAGACTTGAAGGTTCAGTGGGCGTCCTCCGATCCCACGACCAAGCCAGCTTCCTTTTTTACCCAGGAACTCGAGAGTGGATGTCAGCGAACTACTGAGGATGAAATTAAATGTTCTGAACTGTGAAATAACAGTTGATAAGCAATTGAAAGTAACAATATGATGTAAAGTTACTAAGCAACAGGACAGGAAAATCTGCAACATCACCCATATATCGGAAGTTAGTCATAGGTATATATATATATATATATATATAATATATATATATATATATATATATATATATATATTATAATCAGTTACACACTATATTGATTTTAATTTATTATTTCCTCCATAACATCTGTAATAATATAAGGCATATTGACGTTAAACATTGTTGTCTTCATGATGATCTTTAAAAAAATTTTGTTGTCTTCATGATGATCTTTAGTTAAAATGAAATATTAATTTGACAATTTCCAGCTGGTTACCACAAGAACCAGCTTGCTTACAGATTTAAGGAATGGATTTAAGTGCAGTGTAAACCAGCAGCATGGCTTCTTTGTGCTATTTGCATGTGGTTTGGAAGGGGGTAGTGGATGACTCTGTCTTGACCCCACACAACCTGTCCTATTCTGCTGTTTCAACATTACAACTATTTGAAAGAATCAGCCCAGGGCGACCCAAAGCATGTTTGTCATTTAAGGGTTGATGTAAGGATAGGCGCAGTTATTTTGCACTGCTACCTATGTACGCTTAAGAGCAGTGCAAATGATTTATAGATATCTCTAAATGAACAGCAAAACTTTATTTAAAGACATCTATAAATTAATTTGGATCTCTTTATTTTAGTTTTAGATATCTCAAAATGAAATTAAGATATCTTCAAAAGGGTTTATTTACAGATATCTCATATACATTTAAAGATATGTGCAAATGATTTACAGATATCTCTAAATATTTCAAGATATCTTAAAATGCAATTTGCGATATATCAAAATGATTCTCTGGCTTGACATAGTAACAGGGGAGTACTTTTACTGTGGGTTTGAATTTGAAAACGCCACTCAAGCGTCCAGATTTTATTTATTACCAAGGCAATTGCAGTTGTTGGTGACCTCCACTAGTGTACCAGTGATGATATCTGTAGTGTGGAAGGGTATATACAAAAATACAAAACACGGGCCTAGCGCTACTCCCACTAAAAGGGAGGTCCTGCTTTAGGAACTTTCTCCCTGCACAAACTAAATAAAATTTTGGCGGGATTAAAATCTCCTAAATTAATCCCTTTTCTAAAGTTTATGCAATTATCTCGGTTACACACGCGGCGATAATTTTGAATGGTCCACCCGGTTCACACCCACACAGGCATGAATCTTCACCCTGGTAGGAACCAGACCTGCCAAGTCTGCCGATTTCAATATAGAGCCTGATTTTCCATCTCTCTATGAGACTCAAGAGATAATTTAGATTGCCAGTTGTAATGCATTATTACCTTAAGTAAATTCTCTCTAACAAGCACTGCCCGCCTGCTTGCTCGCGCTACAGGGGAAACAGTAAAAAAAAAATTATGTATATATTTTAATTCAGCACCAACCTGTATATAATTATTACTTTCCCGACCCTTTACACTGTTATATTTCAAAGGTCCCAAAACAATGTAGAATTTAATACTGAAGTTATTAATAGAATATTCCTTTACAAACAGCTGTTGTTAAATACTATACATTGTTTTGAAACAGGCAGAAGATCCAGTTCTCTGGTGGAGGATATTATTTAAAAGGGGATGGGGTGAAACAGCTTGATATCCCAGAAACATTTTAAGTTTCAGAACCCTGCATTTGGTTAGTTATATAAAGCAAAGATTAGACAACATTAAATTGTGGATCAAGTTTTCCCAGGGCATAGTGCTCATAATGGAGAATACACACAGATGATAGAACGAAGCTGCATTTCTGTGTAAATGACTTCTAAATGGGACTTAAAACCTTTCATTTTACTCTTCATGATGTGTCTTCTTAAATTACACAAGACTAGAAGGCTTACTGTGCTCTTTGGACAGTCATTTTCATCTATCCAGAGAGATGGTAACATGTATCAGTGTTCTGGCTTGTGAGTGCTGTGGTGCTGTGTATTTTGTTTGTGAAACATCACACCAGCACATGAATCATTCTAGAGCAACCTCAAATTTATGTTTGAATTACACAACATGGTGTCTTCCCGTCCCTTCAATGACAATTTCACCACTGATGTTGGCAGCGCAAATTAAAGTAAAGAAATAGAAATACAAATCTCTATTTGTTCGCTGCCTTTTTTAGCAGTTGAGAACTTTTTATTTTAAAGGACAGAACAGACCCCCCTCCTCTCAATGTTTCACAGTTCTCTACTGGTATGCTTTACACATATTCTCTCATACCTGGTGTTTTAGAGAATTAATCAGCTGCCTGGCAAAAGGAATCATTATTAATGAATCCGTTGTGACTTCCCTAGTTTTTTCCATACCTGCCATCTTACTGACATCTTGTCTGCTCATCCAGGTCTCACTTCAGGGTACACTGTTGCCAGAAGCATGTAAGCTGTAGCTGATGAACAGTGCTGGCTAACGGGCTCATTTTAGCTTCTTCCTGCCACTGTACAGACTTTTCTGGCATTAATATGTGCAGGGAGAGTGTGAATGAAAAGCAGCTGTCTTGTAAATAGGTTCAGCTGTCTCTGATATGGTAAAAGTATACTTAAGTTAGAATAGTTCATTCAGATTCACATTTTCTAATGGTCTAATGATGATCACCCTATACTTATCAGGATTAGTGACATCTAGATTTATTTCAGCACAGGGGAATTACTCAGGATTAGATTACACATTAATAGGTGGATAATAAAATTCAGGGACATTAGCCAGTCTTGTAAAATCCTGTAAAAGGAGTATAAATTAATTACACACACACATATATGTAATTAATATATACACATACACAGTGCCTATAGAAAGTCTACACCCCCTCCACACTGTTAACACCATACTCCACACTGTTAAGAGCAAAAAAGTTTTTATTGAGAAAAAAATTATATATTAAAAATAAAAAACTGAATTGGAATAATAGGAAACACCTTTGGCTGCAGTTACAGATGTGAGTCTGTTGGGATAGGTCTCTACCAACTTTGCACACCTAGATTTGGCAATATTTGACCATTCTTCATTACAAAACTGTTCAAGCTCTGTCAAGTTCCTTGGGGAGCGTTGATGGACAGCAATCTTCAAGTCATGCCACAAATTTCACCGTGTAATACATTTTTTATTTATTTTTGTTCCTGGGTAGTAAGTGTTATTTCCTAATTGCTTATGCCTCAAAAGTATAGAAAATGGCTATTATTCCCCACAAACTTTGCTTTTGTGACCAGAACAGTGATATTTCAAAATATGCTTCATGGTAGGGATGGTGTTCTCAGGATGATGTGCAGTGTTAGGCTTGCGCCAAACATAACACTTAGCGTCGAGGCCAAAAAGATCTATTTTGGTCTCATCAGACCATAGAATTTTCTTCCATTTGGTCTCAGAGTCTCCAACATGCCTTCAGGCAAACTCTAGCCAAGATCTGATGTGAGTTTTTTTCAACAATGGCTTTTTTTTTTGCCACTCTCCCATAAAGGCAAGTTTTGTGAAGCACCTGGGCTAATGTTGCCGTATACACAGTGTCTCCCAGCTCAGCCGTGGAAGACTGTAACTTCTTTAGAGCTGCCATGGGCCTCCTGGTGGCCTCCCTGACTAGTGCCCTTCTTGCCCGGATACTCAGTTTTTGAGGACGGCCTGTTCTAGACAGATTCACAGTTGTGCCATATTCTCTCTATTTCATAATAATTTTCTTAATAATTCTTAATACTGTGCTCCAGGGGATATTCAATGCCTTGGAAATGTTCTTGTATCCTACCCCTGATTGGTGCTTTTAAAGAACCTTATTCTGGATTTGCTTTGAATGTTCCTTTGTCTTCATGATGTAATTTTTGTTAGGAAATGTACTAACCAACTGTAAGACCTCCCAGAGACAGGTGTATTTAACCTGAAATCATGTGAAACACCTTAATTGCACACAGGTGGACTCCAGTCAACTAATTATGTGACTTCTAAAGTCAATTGGTTGCATCAGAGCTTATTTAGATGTGTCACAGCAAAGGCGGTGTATACTTAATCAATCAATTATTTTCTGTTTTATATTTGTAATTAATTTAGAACAATTTGTAGATTTTATTTTTCACTTTGATATTAAATACTTTTTGTGCTGATCAGTGGCAAAAACTCTTAATTAAATCCATTTTGATTCCATGTTGTAACACAATAAAATGTGGAAAAGTCCAAGGGGGGTGAATACTTTTGAGAGCCACTGTATATAAAACTGCAGTCTACAAAATGTACAAAAAATGTACACAAAAAGTTTATTTTATTTTCAGGACGTTTCAGGCAAAAGCCCTTCTTCAGCCTTTTAAAAAGAGAAGTAAACACAGTGCAGTAAACTTGTTGTTCAAGAATTGTAATTATACAAAAATTCTGTGGATAGTGTCATGATTATTAGAATAGAATGTTCATTCCCAGACGTTCCAAAGTTCCCAGTTTGAAGACAAACTCTTGTTCCTTTTGTTTCCGAGCAACATTTGTTCCATAGCACTGATTGATCACACAGACCGATGTCTTCAGCAGTGTGATCATCACTGTTGAAGTGGTGGGCTAATGGAAATGCAATGTTGTTAATGCAAATGTTTCTTAATTGTTCTACAAACCGGTCTGCTAAACGCCTTTTAGGTTCCCCAATATGCATTTGTTGCATTTCTGTCTTGTCTGACCACAAAACCTTTTTCCACATGTCTGCAGTATCATCTACATGCTTTTTCTCAAACTCCATATGTGTTTTAAGATGAGGCTTTTTGAGTAATGGCTTCTTTCTTGCCACCCATCCATACAGACCAGCTTTGTGTAGGGACCGGCTTATTGTTTTCATCAGTGTGAACACTGACTCTCATCTCAGACACAGAACTTTGCAGATCTCTCAAGGTCATTGTTGGCTTCAGAGTGACACCCTGAACCAGTTCTTACTTCCCCGGCGACCTGATCTGGGTGGTGTCTGAATGGTGTGATGCAAGAAGCCCACTTCACTGTGCTGAGAGGAATAATCAGCGCCTTTGAAATTTTCTTGTACCCTTCTCCTGCTTTGTGCCTCTCTACCACATTATCCATGACTTGTTTCAAAAGCTCCTTGGTCTTCATTGTTGCTTTGTTAGATCACTATGTGAGTTGCAGCTTGAAAGTCTTTATATACCTGAGGGAAACTATTTATAAGTTAAACCACTTTGAGTGGTTTCAAACAAATAATTAGCACCTGAGCTGATTTAGGGTTGCAGTAGCTACCCCAGTAGCTAAGGGGTGTAATACTTATGCAATTGAGATGAATATAATATATATATATATATATATATATATATATATATATATATATATATATATATATATAGTAATACAGCAGGGAGGGGGTTAATATCCTCCCTGCAGAAAACATGTGAGAATGCACGTTTGCTTAATTATTTTATTGCTTAATTATCAGCTATCCCGTGCACCTGGTGAATATTGTAAATTAGAGCCAGGTGTAGGGTATTTAAAGAAAACAGTAAGTGTGTTCAGGGGGCTGGAGAGTAAAGGGCTCTCTCTCTCTCTCTCTCTCTCTCTCTCTCTCTCTCTCTCTCTCTCTCTCTCTCTCTCTCTCTCTCTCTCTCTCTCTCTCTCTCTCTCTCTCTCTCTCTCTCTCTCTCTCTCTCTCTCTCTCTCTCTCTCTCTCTCTCTCTCTCTCTACTCTCTCACATATCAGTTGTATCAAAGGAAAAGGTTCTGTGTGAAAACCTTTTGTTTTGTGTTTGGTTTGTATAACAGGTAAACAGCCTAGCTGTCCTGTTCTATAGTTAGGTTCCAGTGGAGTTAGTTAGGGCTCAAAACAGAGCTAGGTGTTTATTTTGTGTTTGTTTGTTTTCTGTTATTAAAAGTGTGCACAAGCGCTACCAAAAATCTATTTCTGTGTCCTGGGTCCTAATTAAAGGGGCAACGAACCGTGAGTTAGATATAAATCGTTGTGATATATATATATATATTATAACGATAAATATTTTGCTGTATTTTTATAAAACATAAAAATATAACGTTTTTGTTATTGCAACCCACAATTATGTTCATCATTGATTTCACTAAATCCCAATTTGATGTGAACAACTAGAGGAGAAATTATCCCAGTCGACAAAAACAGTACTATATATATATATATATAACTATATATATATATATATATATATATATATAATATATATATTATATATATAGTTATCCTGACTAATTAATTTTTTTAGTTGATGCTTCGATTTATATGTAAAATGCATGTTTTTGGTGCTTTTTATTTTCTTTACTTTCAGAATTGCTCATCATTTTTATTGAATTTCCTGTTTATCTCTCTGTTTATTGCAATGTCAAAATAAAATAACCCCATCCTAATTTTCACCTTAGTTAGGCACAAATGTCATTCATATACACTGTATATTCTAGTATCAGAAATGTTAAAAGCATTCATTAAAAAGAATAAAAAAATTTCAAAAGTCACTTTTTGTGGTATAAAATATTTTTTTATAATAGTTCAAGAACAATACTATTACAAGTAAGGACTGTTTAAGCATTGGGACCAATACCTCATAACCTCTTTACTATTTATGTCCTAATTACAGCTTAATTACAGAAAACAAGCTCAAAGATTGATGGTTGAGTGCTTCAGAATGTGATATATTTATAACCCTGACACACTGCATTGTACAGAGACTGAAAGTCTAGTATTAATATGACATGATACATCTAAATAAACATGAAAGTTGATTTCAAGAATTTTTTTAACCTTGCTTTTGTATTTTACATTTCTTAAAGGAAATGATGACCAATCAATAACACATATTTAAAGCAAAATTAAATAGCAGAAACACATTTCATGTTTACATGCTGCACAATATCATGTATAGAGTCCACCATAGCAATACAGAAAGAGTTAGTAAGACATATGGACTGGCAGATAGATAAATGCAAAGAGAGAAAGGGAGGTAGATAGACAGGCAGATTCATAGACAGACATAGTATGAATAGATAAGAATACAGAATTGCCAAAATGGCCCAAGAAACATAGTACACAATTTTTTGCAAATTGCCTATAGCAGCAAATGTATAAACAAGGCCTTATATATCATATATAGTACGTTAGGGTTTAGGGTTTTTTTCTCTGCATCTAATGTTGGGAACCATTTTGGTCATTTCTGAATAGAATGATACTTCCATTCCACTGTTGATGCAGCACATTTGGGGAATGTGGTGTATAAAAAGTTAAATATGCAAATATGAATACTGAGAACAACATGCATATAGATTTGCTTTTCTTTTTAAACACAATTAGTTAGTATTCACCAAAATTGACTATTTGATTAATATTAATCTTTGGCCCAATTTCAACTGTAAATGGAACCACAAACATTTTCTTAGCTAAGAAAGCACATTACGTTAGACATGTTAATTTACAAATAGTCTTTCATCATTCCAAGGATATCATGCAGGAGCTGTTATTGGCCATAAATTCTTACTTCTCATTATGCCATTTAAGAGGTCTGGTTGTAACTTGAACATTTTACCTTATTAAAATTGCTAAGAACAAAATGATCCAATCGTTGTGTTTATGAAGCAGTGCTAGAATGATGTTATGGGGGAGTTAGGATGAATATTACTTCTGGAAGAATGATAAGTAGTACACCGCTAGTGCTAAAAACAAACATCTGGTGTTTTGTTTCTGTTGTTTGTGTAAAACAAAAATAAAATAAAAAATGTAACCAGGTTGGTACTTTCTTTGTAAACATCTCAGCCATTGTGTTATTTAATCTTCTGTCTGGAATCATGGAGGATATTTTACCAAAAGGTAATTGTAATATAAATAACAACACAATTACACACACACACACACACACACACACACACACACACACACACACACACACACACACACACACACACACACACACACAAATGTCTGGCAGAATGTTTTGCAAAAAGTCTTAAAAAAGAATGTTTTAATTTAATCCTGTGCAAAATGAACTTAAGGCCTGATTTACAAAGCTGTTATTCCAGTGTAAGGATTGTATTGCTTTTCTATAAAGAATGACACTAAGAATGCTAATATTTTAAGTTCTTTTCTTTTTTCTTTTTTTTTTTACGTTTAAGTGGAGCAAGCTTTTCACTGGAGCAGTAACCTATCCACTGTGTAAAACTAAACATTATTGTTGACCAAAATAATGTGGCTATAGCCATACATTTCTGACTTGTAGATTTCAATACAGGTAATGGCTTTTTGCGGTTTAATGATTTTATTAAATATAACCCATTAGACATTATTAAGCAAACATGCCTTACTCGGACCAATACAGAAAAAGAGATGCTATAATTTGTGTTAATGTTTTATGCTCACGCTGGTGAATGCCTATTGATTAACAAATTACTAACAGACATACCTGAGAGGGAAAAAAGCAGTAATGTTTATTGTTTTGGCTTTTTATAATGTATTTTACCATGACTAATAGCATTGTCCCACATGCAGTTCACTAATACTCTACACGCTGATAAGCTTAGTAAAAGACAGAGTCTACGGAATGCGGCTTGTGTATTGAAACACAAACGTCACCTTGTGTTCTTGTGAACCAGAAGTACCTGTGGACCCATATTCCATTTCTAGTAGTTCTTAGTGCAGAATGAATATGTGTGTGATTAAAAATAAATTCATAAATACATTTCAGTTTTAAAAGTACATGTAAAGCAAGAGATTCAAAGACTATGACCAGAGCAGCCCTGTTGACAGGCCACACTGTAGATTCATACAGTAGGCTACGTATCTAGTGTCCGTTTCAAGATACCACCATGCAGAAACAAAGGAATTGTGATTCCAGTTTACACAAAACAAAACTATATATAAAAAATATGTGCAAGAATTAAAAAAATAATTAAATGACCATTTTCATTTATTCAGGGAAGTTCTTGAATGAAATAAGTGCTATGGATCTAAAGTAACATACGTGGCCATGCCGTTGACCTGAAGCCCATTTTAATAGCATATTTTATGTACAAAAATGCTAAAAAAGAAATAAACAAAATTAACATCTCAATATTTATATTCACATATAGTAAAAACTAACCACGTATTTTAACCAGTTTAAGCAGTTTGTAGAGTGTTCTGTACAGTATGGCTATACAGACGACAATATCGATTTGAAACATAAGAAAACCTAAATAGAAACATTTCTTCTTTTAAAAAAGAACAGAAACGCAGCAAACTGTATCTTAATGATATGGAGGAATAAGGTCCTGTTGAACAGTTTGTTTCACTTCACCACTGACATGGCTTTCCATAATAGACAATATCATTAATAGACAATATCAGTGACAGCTTCCAAATTGTGTATGATATAGAATACAGCATGACCCTGTCAAAAGCTTGCAATCTACACAACGTGGTACATATTTATTGCAGCAACCACTGTGCCAAGAATCTTGTTTGCTCAAATTTGCACCACAGAGTAAAATAACTATTTACACATAGTGAACCTTACTGATAGCTAGAGATGGCTTAATAAGACTCATGTCTTATTGTTATCCTTCTTAACCCATTTCCTGTCAGATTTTTTTTTCTCTTTTTAAAGGTACACATATACACCTGGATTTACCAAAACGTGGTTAAATACACACCTCAAAAAGTTGGGAGCCACTGAAACACTGAAGTGGATAAAAATATACTTTTTTGGTGACTTCATGCATGGTTTATGGGATCAGCATGCTTCCATGCACGAACTTTGTTGGTTTTGTTTTTGTTTGTTTGTTTGTTGTCCTCTTACCATTAAAGGAGTACATAAGCCCCCTCCTGTTAACATAAAGCCCACTTACAAAAATACTCGCATACTGTATAATAAACAACCTATGAATTAAAAACAATGAAATCCAACACAAAGATTGTGGGAAAATATATATATATTAAAAACATAAAAATATGGCAGTTGGATTGCAAGACACTGGGTTTTAATATTAGTCATACTAAAGTGTTTACTAAAGTGTTTTAGGGTTAAACTACACTTGTTGACTCTCTCTTTAGTGGCGTCAGCTGGTAGCAAAAACAGTAACCCCCTCATGCAGATTGTGGATTCTTCTCTGCCAGTTGGAGTCACAGTGTCCTGATGAGGGTTTGAAAGATTAGTAAGCACTTTGAAAGATTAGTTAGCACTGTCAGTTTGGCATAGATCTCCACACAAACAGGGAGTCCAGTTGACACTTACAGATCACCTTCACAGGCTGTAAACAATTTTGTCATATAATTGGAATTTTAAGCTTGCATTTGGTTTCCTTTTTACTTTTTATACGCCCTGAACTATTTGCTCCTGTCATCCTTCTCTGCTTTGTCTCTCTCATATTTGTCTGGTTTGGTCACACTGTCATAGGAAGGTGGGGAAGCCATGGAAGGCATTACATCCATTTTATCTGTGTTTGAGTTGTAATTAAATTTATCAATCACCATTTCTTCTTTGTCAAGTAGATTTTCACCTGCGTTGATTTTTTCTTTGAACAAATAAAAGGCTTTTTTAACTGTTCGTCTGAATAGGTAGCATCTGAAGGCTCTCTGAATGACAATGGCAGACATGTGTTCCTGCTTGTGACGTAGAGTTGTGGTTATTGGTTCATAAGAGACCTTGGATGGATTTGATGCCATGAAGCGTTCTTCCATTTGCCCACGGAGAGCATCCATTTCTCCACCCTCCCCCAACACACGTTTTGTGAAAGCAAACAATATGTCAAGGCAATGAATTCGCTCCCCACTAACCATGGGCAGGTCCATGGCAATGAGCTGGATTTTATTTGGCTTTGGTACACGAAGCGGGGGATCCAAAGCATCAGCAAAATTGGACAGTTTACCATATTCCATAAACTGAGTCGCATCAGGGTCAAACTTCTCCCAGACTTCGTAGAACATTTCAAAATCATCTTCACTTAGTGGTTCTGCACTCTCCTCAGTAGCGACGCTAAAGTTTTCCAGAATAATGGCAATGTACATGTTTATCACAATTAGAAAAGATATAATAACGTAGCTGACAAAGAAGAGAATCCCCACAGATGGGTTTCCACAGTTTCCTTTTATAGAACTGCCTGGATGATCTATCTCACTGTCACAGTCTGGCTGCCCTCTGTTAAGAATGGGAGCCAGCAAACCATCCCAACCAGCAGATGTTGTAATTTGAAACAAGCAGATCATACTGTTGCCAAAGGTTTCAAAGTTGAACATGTCATCAATGCCAGATTCCTTTTTGACATAGGCAAAATTTGACATGCCAAAGATGGCATAGATAAACATAACTAAAAAGAGCAGTAGACCAATGTTGAACAAGGCAGGAAGTGACATCATCAAGGCAAAGAGAAGTGTGCGGATTCCTTTAGCACCCTTAATAAGTCGAAGAATGCGGCCAATTCTGGCAAGTCGAATAACTCTGAACAAGGTTGGCGAAAAAAAGTATTTTTCAATTATTTCTGCAAGAAACATGCCTGTAGAAAATGAAAATAAGATATAAGTGAAACTGTCAGGAAAACGGATTCATAAAACATTGATACATACAGTACATGGTTAAGTATTTAAATTGCCTGTGTTTATTAAAGATGTAGGTCATAAGTTAAAGACTACTAAAGATAAAAACAATGCTGTCTTACCAACTATGGAGAGAATCACCACCACAAAGTCGAAAATGTTCCAGCCGATGGTAAAGTAATAGTGTCGGAGTGAAACCACCTTCAGAACACATTCACCAGTGAAAAGTATAATGAAGACTAAATTAACCCTGTAAAGATTATTTTGCATTTCTTCAGTCTGGTCATCTGTTTCCACCATCATGGTAATCATGTTAAGGCAGATGAGAATCATAATGGTAATATCGAAGACTTGTTTTGCAACAAAATCAAAGATGAGTCCTTGGAACTTGTTCTGGAAGAGAAGTATTCAAAAAAGACATGAAAAATGATTGCCGGCACCACAGTATACATATTGAAAACTAAAGAAGAAATAATAATAGAGATTTCGTTTGAGAGGTTTAATAACAGGAAAATATTGTATTGCTGCTTGTTATAATTCAAAGAAATGAAATGATGACTAAATGGAGGATAAAAGTATTGTGTAGAATAAAAGGAGCTCTTGAATATAAAAAAAAAATCAGCAAGTGAAATACATGCTTTTTAACTCATGAGACATCTCAGCTGTCCAAGGTCAACCATAAAAAATAATTATCACAGTGAAAAACAAGGAAACGTTATGACAAAACAATATTCAGTTCCCCTCATAACTGTTCAGCCTGCACTCAAGATTATGAAATAGCTTAGGCTGCCCAGTATAACCACACATGAACATGACCTCAATTGTGGAAAGAGACCTGGCTTGATTCACAGTACGTAATTAAGACGTATTGTATAGCCATGGAGGAATGAAAGAGTTCCAACATATAAGAAAGTGATAGGGTCTTGTTCAGTGGCACTGCCCAGGACTGCAGGAGATGAAATATAAAATGTAACATTCTGCATCCTAGGAACATCTAGAAAGCAGTGTTAAAAAGCACTCACTGTTTCTCATCTCCATGGCAAAAAATAAACAAAAAAATGTTACCCTTGTGCAAGATTAAACACCTCAAAACCTGGCAACCAGCTGCAGCTATAGAATGTAAATCATCAGTTTTCCTCAATAAATATTCTCCCTACCATTGGTCTAGGAATTGGCTTTTGTGGTTTCTTTGATCCAAGCTTCTTCATGGCATTGTAGTATTTTTTCTGTTCCTCTGTCATGAAGATATCCTGACCCCCAAAGTAATGGACCAAAAAAAAATAAATAAATAAAAATAAATAAATAAATAATAAATAAGATTTATATATATATATATATATATATATATATAATATATATATATATATATATTATTATATATCATAACCAGATAATTAGTCTAATTAGTATTGCATGTACATGCTAATATAGGTCACTACAGCTAAATTAGACTGAAGTGTTCCCAAGGTCACGTTTAATGACAGTAATGTAGAACACTTATTATTATTATTCATTTATTTTACCAATAGCCTTATATAGTCATGCAGAAAAATGCTGCTGGCTTAAAGAACTGAGACTGCCGAGTCAGACACCTGTTAATGCAAATTACTGTGTGATGCAATATACCCCCCCATCAACTCAACATCAAGCAGTTATGAAAAAAGTCAAGCTGCTGCTGCTGTCTGGAAGTGAAATGCCAAGCCCTCCTGAGGGAATAAAAAGCCTATTGCACCCTCAACACCATGCGTCACTTCTACAACCTGGGTTTTTGTTAAGTCCACTTTGTGCTAGAAATAATACAGATGCAGGGAATACCACATGGAAAAAAATGAATTCAAATAGCTGTATGCAAATTGTAACTTTACTGCGTTACAATCTTTAGTTTTTCACTACTCTCAATATTTCAAAATTCAGACAGCAAAATAACAAAGGAACAGTGTTATAATTTTCACTTTTTTTTTTAATTCCCCATCTCCATCTACTTTTGCTGGGGTAATAGTGAAATACTTATCTTTTTCTTCTGTTGATTGAAGTTGTCGATGATGACACCAATGAAAAGGTTTAATGTGAAGAAGGATCCAAAGATTATAAATATAACGAAGTACAGGTACATATACAGATTAACTTCGTAATCAGGCTGTTCGTCGAACTGAAAAAGTAAACATCAGTTAACAGTGTATTGATCATTTGTGGTATGCTTGTACATTTTAACACTATTTAACTCTGTCAAGCTACATTAATAAATTAACGTATCTTTATAAAGTTAAGTTATTTATTTCCCAACTCAGTATAACTAAAAATAAACTTTCTTCAGTTCAGTTGGACACTGATAAATTTAACAGTGTACTTTTGAAAATATTATTTACTACACTATCTAAACCTAAAAGCAAAGTCCCACACAGGTAATTCATGACCAGCATTATCTGTAATCTCTTACTACAGGTACATGTAGTGATTCAAACCATTGATTCTATTCTGTACCTGATCTTCCTCTGATAGAAACATTACATTTTGATTAATGTATTGCTCATGAAAGGTAAGTGACAGATCTGGGTCTGTCTGTACCAGGTAGGTTGCATAAAAAGCTTCCCCTCATCAACTGTCCTATACCTCTCTCAAGTAAGTCTACCATTAGGATAAACAGTGTGGGGATTTTGTTATGTGAACTAATATCCAGAGCTAAGTTTTAGCCCATATGGAAAGAGAATACATTTTCAACATATAAAATATATTTTCTTTCCATATGGGAGTTGACAAGCAGAAACGTACTTTACGTGAATCCACAGCTGCATACATAATGTCCATCCATCCTTTGAATGTGGCCTGTGAATATATAACAGTGAAAACAGGTTTCAGACACACAGGGATGCGGTACGGTATACAATACTGTCCGACATAATGTATTCAGGCACAACAACCTCTGGAAATTAAAGAAGAAAAATCAAAGCTGACACTTTGTTTGTTTTTTCTCCCTTTTATATCTCCTGTCATCCACAGCATTCCATTTTCATTCTAAATACAGATAAGAGCATTCTGAACAGTGTCAATATCTATTTCAAATACACACATTTACAGGCTACAATATACTCCACATAAACTTGTTAACAAAGGTGGTAAGGCCATGTTCGGACATCCAGAACTGTGAATCTACCGCTTATCTAGGCCTTTGTACAAACCATTAAATCGTTTTGATATGTCGTATTTCAGACTGCAGACTGAATGAGACCTTGGTATTAGTGATTAATCATCAATAATAAATACAAATACATAAATAGTAGCACAATATTTCCTACCATCCATCCATCTAATAGCCCAAGTGTATGCCTCACATCTCAAATAAACATCTGTAGAGATAACTCTAAAAGCTTCATAATTGATTTAAATAAGGCATTCTTCTGGGCATTTTACAGCTTTATGAATGCATTATTTTAGGAAGATGAAATAAATTCCTAGGGCTCGAATTCCTGCCGAGCTACTTCATAGTGAATAAATACGCCTTTAGAATGCCTGTATTTTGTTTAGAAGTGAAAGCTGATGAGGATACTGCACTGTCTTACTAGAGTACCCACCACCAAACCTTTAACAAGGATGCTAGGTAACATGAGAAAAACATGTGCATCTGGTTATACTACTAAGTGGTAAAATGTCTTTATATTAACCTCAACGTGTACGACAGAGTGAAGTTTTAGCCAGTAAACAACAATAACAATAATAATAATAATAATAATAATAATAATAATAATAATAATAATAATAATAATAATAATAATATTATTATTATTATTATAATAATTGTGCTCTGATTATTACTGTATTATGGTAAGGGTCTCATCAATTGTGAACCTTAGAGAATTTAAATGGAAATGTTTAAATGGGAATGAGAATACAAACCACTATTGACTCTGAACCCTAACATTAATGCAACCTTCCCTGCCCCTGACATTAGTGCAGTATAAAGAGGTACCTTTATGGGAAAGACTACAGAGAAATCAAATGATCTTTGAAACAGTCTTCAACAGTAGCCTACTGTACAGCTATGGCCAAAAGTTTTGCATCACCCGGTAGAATGAACTAATTTAGCTTCGTAAAGTCAAATGGAACCTGCTGAATAACGTTCCGTTAACATGTTGAATTGCATACCGCTTTGTACTTTTCCATATACCTGAAATTGTCATTTCGAAATCTAACATCTAATACTGTACTACTAGCATGGCTTCCGGTAGTTTTTCAATTTCACTTTCTGCTTTCTTTGATTACTTGATGTCAAATAAAATATCTAAATTATGTTCCTAAAGTTTAAATTTTTGTGCTTATGTCTCAATCCTAAAATGTTTTGGGATGCAAATCTTTTGGCCTCAGCTGTGCTCGCAGGAATCCAGTCTTACCACTTGCAGTAGAGCCAGGTAACCGGCCCCCACGTTGTCAAAGTTGATTTTCACGTTCTTCCAGCGGGCACTCTGGTTGAGCATTAGGCATTCGCTCTTGTTGTAAACAACACTAATCGGGAAGCGCTCTCCATCCGTGGTGTTAACACAGTGATAGTACTTCCCAGCAAACAAATTCACACCCATTATACTGAAAATGAGCCAGAATATAAGACAGACCAGGAGCACATTCATGATGGATGGAATTGCTCCAAGAAGAGCATTGACGACCACCTAGATCAAAGCAAAACAAGCAATTAGGGAAAACAGTAATATTATGTTTAACAACATTTATTATTTATTAGGATTCTTAATTATATAAATAAATAGGAAAAGACAGACAAAAGCAATAAACAACTCATACAATTGTGAATATAATCCAGAACATGCTAGTTATGGAAAGCTACAAGGAAAATAAAGGGGCTGCTAATTCAAGGAAGTCACAAAATGATACTGACGGTATTTGAAAAAAAAAAAGAAAAACCTTGTAGCAGCACGATGAAGCCACAAAATCTGTTTACTGCAAATGAAAAAAAAAATACTAATAAAGAAAATATGTTAAATACCAGCAAGCCACATAAAAATGCAATACAATATAAAACATCACCTGTGATCAGAATGAAATGATGAAGAGTTTAGCCATGCAGATGAGAAAAAAAAAAACATTGATTTTCAATTGCAGAAATAAACAATATTTAATATTTCTGACTGTAAGACTAGTATAATTAAGCATGCACTTATTTAATGACCTTCAACAAGTTACTGCATTTCAAACTCAAACGTTAAACTGTTTATGTAGCTGTTTGGTGCACTGATTTCAACCAGGTAACACTTTTCTAAAATGTGATTCGAGGCACAACATTAAAGATCCCCCATTGACATTTTACAGCACTGACACCAGTCTTTATCATCAGTTACATTATCAATCATTGCCAAGGTAGTACACAGGACACACATTTAGATCAAAATGAACATAAGACAACTCAGAAAAAAGCAAATCTTGACTGCATATCAGTGCAAAGACAGTAGGAATTGTCTTACTGACAGGCTCTGAAATAATAAGATACATGTAATTGGAAATTACACAGCCTTTTTTGGCAAATTGTAACCAACCATCAAAAATATCAATCTAATAGTAATTGGTATTTGAGAACAGAATATGTTTTTTTGGTATGACCAATCAGAATAATAATGTTTTTTATGGTAGCATATAAATTGAATGTAGGGAAGCATCTTAATGTGTAAAATGTGAAAGGGTGAAAGATAGATACAGTATTACAGTTCTTCCTGAGTTCTGTTTTACATGCAAGGCCTCCCACTCATATGCATGCAATACTTTTGGTTCTTCTTTCTTTCTTTTCATCTTACCCTCATCCCTTCAAACCGTGACAGGGCCCTTAAAGGTCTCAATGCTCGTAGCGTCCTAAGAGACTTAATGGCACCCAGTTCCGAGTAGCCCAAGGCATTGGCTGTTAAGCTGATTAAAGACACCTACATAAAAACAAAAGCAATGATTCTGAAAAGTCTGATTTTGAGTGTCCAGCCGAAATAGACATTCTTCTGAACATGCCGGTGGGACATTTTCCTCCAGGGATTCTTATCAAGATTTTTAAGAAATGTTAGTTGTGGGAAAACATGTCAAAAAAAAAAAAAGAGGTGCATAAGTAGTGGCTTACAACTAACAAAGAAAAGTGAGGATGTACTATTTGCCCGACCAGGTGTTGGCCGCATCACATCTTGAAATTACTCCTCGAGGCCTCAGTGCTCTCTTGAGACCTGACAGCAGCCAGCTGATAATATCCCAGTGCCACGGCCAGCAGGGAAATGATAAACAATCTACCAGAATCAATGGGATTGTTAAATGGCTTTGTTACTATTGCTGGCGAGTTGCCTTGTAACGAAATACATTCAACAGCAGCATCCATTGACAGTTTTTTTAAAGTGGACTGTGAATTGTTATAAAGAAAAAGTAATCCAAGGAAATATGTTAACCTGAATAATGAATTTCACATGGACAACAGTTTAGTTTTATATTCTGTTATTGTGAAAAAATGTCAACAAATATTAGACTACTGCAAGCTATCAGAATTTCTGTTTCAAATAATTTTACATTATTCACATGCCTTACACAATTTTATTAAATGGTTGAAGGTGGATTGAAACCAGGAATATGCAAGCTATGATGATTTTTATTATTATTATTTTGTGCTACACTATAATATACTATTATTATTGTATTTACGATAATTTAGTTAAAGGGAATTAGGTTTTCTTAAAACGTGTATGTCTAGTTTATGACACCTCCTTGTATCGAAAAGGCAGCCTTCCAATTAATCCAATATGTAAAGCAAAATGGCCCAGGCTGTAAAACATTAAACATCATTTGAAGCTTATCTGAACATCTTAGATAGTAACAAGATCCAAATTTATAACATAATTAGTAATTTTATTAATGAATGTAATATTAATTTAAAATGATGCTGTATCATCAGTAATGTTAAATGTCAGTAAACATTATTCACAGGTTTTATTGTATAGATTGGAAACAAGCAACTTCAAATATGCTGGACTAGTGCAGCATTAGTAAATGGTAATATCAGTGTCTGTCCAATACTTTGTGAAGCTGCTGATACTGTAGCCAATACAAGTCCATCACTGCAACTAAAGAAAGAAGAGAATACACATTATTAAAGTGTTAGCACGTATGATATCATGTAAACCAGTGCATTGTGAAATGTATATACAAAAAACCCAGAAAAACAGCACAAAAACCAAACCGGGCGAACACAATGCTTAATGTACATATATTGTCATTATGCTACATGACATTTGTATTATTTTAGCTTTTTATGTAATCTATATGTCTCAGAGGCATTTAACACTAATAGATTAATTAACCTATCATTATCTGACATATTTGTGAAGTCATGGAAACCACTGCATTTAAACAGGACCACCTGGCCTCTGTAGGATACAAATGTATCACCTTACAACATTGTAACATTGGCATGGATTTAAAGTAAGAATACCTACATCAACAATCAGGAAGTCCAGCCAGCACCAGGCATTGGTAAAATACTTCACAAACCCATAGGCCACCCACTTCAGAAGCATTTCCAAAATGAAGATGTAGGTAAAGACTTTATCAGCATATTCCAGCATGATCTTGATGGTCTTCTTCTGCTCAATGTAAATATCTTCAAAGGCCTGCATGAAAACGCTCTCTTAGTTTTTTTTTCATTCAATGTGATAAAACTTTAAAAGGATGACAGCAAAGGTATTAACAGTTGCCATGTGCAGGCTATTTTCGTAGTTATCACACAGTTAGCATCTTTAGTTGATAATAGCATGTCTGCTAAATAACATATCCTGTTTTTAGTGCACTTGCTTCAACTCGGCACGCCTTTTCAGTTAGCAAGCATGATACCTGCAGTAATGTATTCTGATGTTTAAGTGTTACCGTTATATGATATACTTCTGGATATGTTTTATTATGCATTGAATATATTGCAACTTGAGGACATGGTTTGAAGCCTGCATCTTAAATGATGCAATAGATAACATTTTTAAAGGTATACTATTATACATTTTAATAATATTCTCTCTATGTTCAGCTATTCCAGAAAAAAAATAGCTTCTGATTTTGACGCCCATAGCTGAAGCATTGTTCGTCTAAGCTTATGCCACATTACTTACCCACAGCCTTGAGTGTTTTCAGAAGCATTTTCTTCTGGAAAAGTTAGTAAACATAGCAGAAAAAAATTCCAAGCAGGAATAATAGCATATAATCACACAGCAGACCCATGGCAGAATATCAAACAGGTAAGGAATAGACTATCAGAAGCATGCACGGTAGATGACATAAAGCATTCCCAACATGCTGATAAGAGAATTGGTTTGAAACTATTTATTTTTGTCTTCCTAAGATTGGAAGATTTATAGAAATAGAAATCTGTTTGGGAAAACCACAAATCCTTGTTGACATGGTTAGTAGGCCATTAAACTACATTAATGACTTCACAACCTGTCTTCAACTCCCTTAAGTGTACTTTTCTGAGATGCTTTCTATTGAATAGTACTGACACAGTAGATGTACAGATGCCTACATCTAATAGGGGTATAACTGCTGAATCAAGGAATGAAAAACATGAAAATGGGACGCTTTTCTACTTTAATATCTAATTAATTCTTAAGAGAGAAGGTAGAATATCACAATACTCCTTACAATAACAGCTGCACTTACCAATGCACCACTGCTGAGAAGGATCATAAAGATGATGAAACTTTCAAACCAGTTGTGTTCGACAATCCGGAAACACGTTTTTCTCAGGTTCCACCACATTTTCCATTTGCCTTTCTCTATGTTCACCTGACAGCACTGGAACTTCCGTACACATCCTAAATTAATAAAACATAAATAAATAAATAAAATGTACATATATAGATAAGATGCACATTTCTGACAGATTTTGTTATTAAAAACACGCTACAGTATTTCCATTAATCATACTGTAACATGCATTGTCACACCACCTGCATTTCATAGCGTAACCACTCTGACATGCTTTCAGGTTAAAAAAACAAAAAAAATATATACATTTTAGACAGCGCGTCCCAACTTATGGTAGCTATCTATAAAGCCTAGTGAGAGAAAACCACTTCCTAATCAAAACACTGTGATGCAAGCTTCCCAGTTTTTGCTTCAGTTAAACAGATTGCTGGACCCCCCTGGAGGCAAAGGTACCAGAAAATGGCTTCTTCGCAGAAGACACACACACTGAATGGCTGACTGGAAGCACAACTGCAGGGCAAAATCACTCAAAACTACACAAAATAAAAGGGAACGCATAGAAGGTTATTTAATTAAGAATTATCAATGCTTTAACCGCTCATTATGTTCTTTAAGCAGTGTGTTGGTCCACACCTTCAAGACAACCATTTGACTGTGTTAATTCATGTAATTAATTAACTATAATAATTTCACTGCATTCTTTGCCTAAAGGTTCCAACAGGACCTTTGTTACTACTGTCGTGACAATACTTACATTGTGGTAAAGGGTTCACAAGTGAACTACATTCATTATTACTGTTGCTAGTTCTAATCTGTTCAATCACTTTAAATGATCCTCTTATAACTTTCAAAGCATATTGTGTGCTCATTGGAAACTAGCACTTCCCAATTGTCTTTCTCAAAGCTGTGTAAAAGTTCTTATGTAAACTGATCAAAAAAAGTATCAGCATAATTTAAAGAGTAGATTACAGTAATATCCTATATAGGATATTAAGATATAGGATACTAATGACATCATTGAAATGCAATAGGCAGGAAAAAAAATAGGATAAAAAGGATAATGGGATGTCTAGACATTTTGTCAAATAATAGATGTATAGTTTACAGGGCCCACTGAGAGCTCACGTGAAGAGATATTACCACTTAACCAAACAACCAATTTTATATTATTGTTCTCTGTTACAAACAACTTTAATCTATATAATTATCTCCAAGTCAGAATTAGGTTTATGCTCTATTAACTGTAACTTGTTTCAAGCTGGGATTTTTTTGTGTCAGTAATTTTAACCACGAGGTGCCAATATAATGTTAAGAGCTTCAGAACCACAACATAGTGACACACATTTGGTTCTACTTGCATGCATTTGTAATCGATAAATACTGAACTGAATATTGAACAATTTGGTGTGTTTACAGTTACAAAAACCGTAACTTGATACAGATTGAACAGCAACTACTAGGATGCCTGGGCTTCTCAGAGCTTCTTAACCCTTTGGCTCCTGAATGCCTGCCAGCCCCCAGCCTAAAAAAAAGAATCACATTCTTGCTGTTTAATATGTATCAAGTTAAATAGGCCAGTACAGTACAGCATACAGTACATATTACAAAGGAAGTCTGAATCTTTGTTAAAAAAAACCCTGTGTATGGCAGGATTTTATATAATTCTCAGCTTTGAGAATATTGATATGGAAACTGAACTAAATTATATTTTTTAATATTATGGTATTGTAATATTTAACACAATTAGTAGGATATATCTGGATTCTAATGCACAGGGAAGGGAATAATTATTTCCACATGAGCTGAATCACCGAAGAGACCGATTATGAGCTAACACACTGCTGATATAGTTCATTTGCAAAAACCACTGACAGAAACCGCAGATAGGAAGCAGATCAAAATCAATTACAAATATTTAATATTCCGCTTTCACACTGTGCTATGCAGAACACTTAGACTGTCAATTATTTTGATAGACAGAGCTCACATTCTTCTGCATTTCAGAAAGCCAAGCTTCATAATGAAAACAATCAATGGCATTAATGATATTCCAGTAAATCAATCTTAACAAGGCCCTAACATGAAATCAGAATACAGATTTCCATGTTATGACAGGCAAACACGCTGCCAAATAATTTGTTTACACCCACCTTCGGTGAAACAGGCTTCAGGCTCCAGGGCTTCCTCAGGTTCCACTTCTATCGGCTCTCCTTCTCCAAGTGGTTGGATGTTGACAGTACTTCCCTCAGAGGAGCTGAACTGATTTAGTTGCTGCAATAATAATACTAATATATAGCCTTTACAACAGAACTGATGTGCAGTGACTACCGGGCAAGCATTCACGTGTTACTAAATTCCTTGCTTATTTTGATAAACAGTCAATGCAAGGCTACTTTCCTATAGGTAAGCTCACTGGGTTGGAATCCAGTTAGCTGTTTCTTGTTGTAATCAATTTCATGCTAAGACCATCAAAAATACCTACAAAAAACAATGTTTCCAAAACAAACTTTTTAAACTATGTAGGTATCTTAGATATGTACAGTATGCAGACATATTAGGCATAGGCTGTAGGTATGATTACTTTTACTCAAATTATTTATTCACAAACTATATGGCATGCAATATTAACAGTGTGGTTTTCATCCAAACCTGTGACCTAACCTATAGAAAAGTGCATATAGGTATTTTCATGTCTATTGCAGATTAAACTGCATTGTGTGATCAAAAGATTGATCAGAAGACAATCTTAATTTACCAGTTCTACATTGACATGAAAATACATAATTCCATTCACTTGTTTGTAAGCACTATCCAAGCTTCAGTCGTTTTAAAAAGGGAGATTTTCACATTAGCTTAACAGCACCACTACTGTACACTGTCTGAGAGGCTGGGGTGTAGATTTTTTGTGTGCAAAATAGATTATATTGGTACCCATACTTGACATAGTAACATGGAGGCTTAACTATACATTTAAGATGATTTAAAACAAACAAAAAACAAAAAAAAAAAAAAAAAAAAACAGGCAGCAATTTTAATAAGTATAAATTGATTCTTAATTCCAATCTTCCATCAACAAACTTCTTTCTAAATTGAAGTTTGTTTACTATTCTGTGAGCAGAACAGAAATATATATTTAAGCTCCATTACTGCTTAGAAAGCAAAATAGACTTTATAACATTTTATAAGACACACCCATAGAACAGACTACAACTAAACAACTACACCTTCTATATTTAAACAGAACAGTGTAGAAAAGATTAATAACACCGTGTAACAATTTTTTTTTTCTTTGTTCCTGGGCAGTAAGTGTTATTTCCTAATTGCTTATGCCTCAAAAGTGGCAAATGGCTATTATTCCCCACAAACTTTGCTTTTGTGACCAGGACAGTGATATTTCAAAATATCACTATTTCCAATGGGAAAACGGGCAAATGTGTGTCTTTTCGTTCACATAAAGTCAGGAAAAAACAACATATGAATCCAAATTAACATGTATTTATACTAAAGTAATACAAAAATGACTACAAAAGATTTAGAAGTGAGTAGTTTTTCGAGATTTACGATTATACTGTAAAAACTACTCACTTCTAAATCTTTTGCCCGTTTTCCCATTGGAAATAGTGATATTTTGAAATATCACTGTCCTGGTCACAAAAGCAAAGTTTGTGGAGAATAATAGCCATTTCCTATACTTTTGAGGCATAAGCAATTAGAAAATAACACTTACTACCCAGGAACAAAAATTGTGTTACATAGTGTAATGTTTGATAAATCGCCAATCTTTTTCCAATACAAACATTGCAAGTATGTGTACCACTCTGTTATATTAGTTTCTTACATTCCAAAACTCTGGCTGTATCATATACATGTACAATATAATAGTATATTAGTAATGGCTGCTGTGATCTCCAGCTAATGCAGAGAAGGGGGTGGTGTAAGCATGCTATATAACAGTAGTTGGGACTATATACATTTCTTCTAACCTTAAATGTCATTATCACCATCACCATCTCATCTAGAATGTATTCATTGTTCTTTGTTTAACATGAAAATAAAGCATATGCTCATGAATCCTGCAATATTTGAATCTGAAACTAGGTGAAACACACCGAAATACATCAAAATACACCAGGGCTCCAAATAATGACCCTGAGGCCTCAATAACAGTCAACTTAAAAAGACAAAGTGGCCTAAGTGGGGTTCAAGACTTTACAGCAGTTCTGCTCTTGTGATAAAACGAACGCCAAAGTCTGTTTTTATTATTATTATGATTATTTGAATCCCTGCTAATTTTACAGTTTGGATCATAATGCACTTGAAGTCTATTGCAGGTTTCTGAAATGCGCAATGTTTAAATGGTTTGCATTCATCATTCCATTATTATGAGCAGCATTTATAGTTAAATGCTGTAGTAATGACGGGCAATGAACCAGTGTACAAATGCATTTTGGTACACAAAGGCAAAATCCATGTATTTGTATAACTGTGCTTTATCAAGCTTTAAGTGCCCATTGAATATTGAACAATCATGTTTGAAAAATGTCATCAAACAGAATGAGGTTTTAATACCAGTGGAAAAGGTGGAACTGCTCATTCAGCAGTTATTTTAATATAGCCAAGAAGCTAATGTTGAACTTAAAATGAAATAAAGAAAAACAAAACAAATGAAACAAAAAAGGGGTATGTAACATGATCAGGCATATATAAAGAAAAATCAGCAATCCTGATTTGTTTTTCCTTATATGGCATTGGCAATCATTGTATGTTAGTGTTATGTACAATAAATTGGTCTTACAAGTCTCTTCTCAATGCAAACCTGGGGAGCTTCTTGAAAACAGCTGCAATAATAACCAGATAGGTTAAGCTTGGTAAAATCCCACACTCAAATGAACCATTTATACAACATATTGGCAGATATCAAACAAATAACATAGAAGCGGCACCCCCCGAGAGAAGTGCTCTTCAGTACAAACGTTTGTTCAGCCATCTATCTGTACTCATACTGATCTGATGGCTCCATTACATCTACTGTGCTAATTGCACAGGGCAGACAGAACAGACAGGAAGACAATCTGCAATCCAGAAAGGCCATGAAATCCCATGATACCATTTTTCTATACCATTCATACAGGCCTCGAAGAAGCAGCCATTAATGACATGCACATTCTTATCAGTACAAAGAACAACACAAAATACTGTGCTTAGGTAAGTTTTGTGCTAGTTTGATCCGTTATTGTTTTATTCCACTCTTTTCACTTGCTTCTATAGAGGACCCAGTAAGAGTTAAAAACACATTATGAAGAAGTATGTTTAAAGGGAATTTTAATTGACAATTACTGTTTATTTTCAACAACTGTTTGAATAAATTGAATGGTAATATAATAGAACTGTAACCTTTAGTATATTGTTGACTGTTAATTCACAGCTATCCTGTTTAATTTTTAATTAAAAGTTATTGTGATTCTTGTGCAGTCTTTAAGGCAGAGCAATGTGTCAACAACAATAACCTTTTAGGGTCCGCCCAATATTACATTTCCGGTAGATGACCATATTAGGAGACAGCCTTCAATCCAAGTGTTTTAGAAATGTGCTGCTGTGCTGAGATTCAGACCTACCTTGTGCAGTAAACAAACATTTTCATACAAAATAAGAGCAGTGGCGACATCGAAGGCACAAGGATCTATTTTTATATATATATATATATATATATATATATATATATATATATATATATATATATATATATATATATATATATATATATATATCCTTTTTTCCATGTTTGTGGGTCAGATGCACAAGAGGTTTTGGGTTATGCTGCCCTGGTCGCCACCTTGCTGGCTATTCGAGCCATAGTGAACAGTCGCATCTTGTGCCACATGATCAGGGCATCTGGGACGAATAATTTGAATGGTTTATTTTTAATATTATTTTTGTTTGTGTTGTTTTTTTAAAAAAACAAAACAAAACCACGAACACCTTGTGAAAACATATAAACCGTGGCCATCATTTAAAGGTACAAGATCTCTACAACTTGAAGTAACACGTGACAACCTAAACTCGATTTGAGCTAACATGCCTATATATATATATATATATATATATATATATATATATATATATATATATATATATATATATACATACACACACACACACACAATAAATAATGTTTTTTTTTCTTTCTAAAAAGTGTCTCTCTTTATCTGTGGTTGTTGTTATCTGTACTGAACAGGGTGAGTTTCAGACTATTTCACTATTTTTTTTTTTTTCATTTCATGTATGACATGTACCTGTGACATTTATAGTTAAAGAGTTAGAGTCACAAATCTAACAACAGTAAAATAAAATAAATAAATAAATAAAAAAAGAACAGGAGAAAATAGCCCGGACTCTAATGTTTTACCCTGAGTTTTCTACTCTCTTGTAAAAATCCAATTGATACTTGATCAGCCATTCATGTATCTCAATCACAACTGAGAAACGTGTTAATAATAAAATTGGTTTAATATAGTTTTTGAATTTTTTTTTAATGTGAAACAACTAAATGGGCTATTGAATCGTAAGTCTTACTTTTTCATTTAAAAGCAGAGGTGAGGTAAATACAGTTCCGCAAAACGATTGTAATAGAACAGCTCCAGTATAAAACACTTTGTTTTTCATTATAGATTTAATAAAGATTAGTTGCTTATTAACATGTTGTGATTTTAGTTGTGATTGAGATACACACATGGCTTAACGGGTATCAATGGAATTCTTAAAGGAGTACGTGAAAGTGTGGGTAAAACACCAAAAATTAGAAGCCCTATTCATAATACATTTTAAAAGTGGTTCTAAGGAAAATCTTTTACAATATTTACTATATCATATTTAATTGGATAGTTTTTAAACGCAAGTGAGTACAATCACCAAAATCATTTCAAATATCTTCCACTAAGGTACACTTTCCAACATTATTGCACAGGGAGCAATTTAAAAAAACAAAACAAGCAATTAATTTCATCAGCAATTTTTCTATTCTTTTCCAGTGGAATTTTGCAAAAACAAAAACACACAAAAAACGGACAGGGTATCCTGACTACTAAGGCCTCCTTATTTATCCATCATTTCTAACACTCAAACTCTGTGCAAATACTATACTTTACAAAGGCATTAGCAGAAACATTAATTACCTAATTTCCTCATTTTGCAAATCCAGTTTACCCAGAGCATGAATACTGAATTTAACAATAACCTCAAAAAGCCCAGTGTGTAATCTTCATTCCCTTAGCCTCTTGCTCAGGTCAGCCAGACACAACAAATTACAGTCTTTTTGGCCTAGTGGGCACATTCATTATCAGGGGCTGCTTAAGTGAACACATTCAGAATAGCTGCTCCACTTATATATCAATACCAAAAGGTAGTATTACTATAATAGTTTACATCTAAATGCCCATTTGGACTACCTGAAATAATACAATTCTGATACACTGTATTAAAGCTGATGTCTACTACTTAACCTAAAACCAAACGTATTGCAACAAAAATGCAAACTTAAGTTTTTCAGCCTAGATATTTTACACCTACATTGTACAAACACTGTACTAGTCATATCTTTTAAATGACCATTATTGCTACATTTATTGATATAATCTTCACCCATACAGCATAGAACTTGGTTGCTTTACAAGAAACCACCAGTATTAAGAACTGCAACTCTAATACTAAAAACATGAAGTTTGATGGAACTGAAATACTTTTCCCTACCTCTTTGCTGCATTCAATGTCTGATTCACTGCTGAATTCCTCTGTGTTGAGGTTCTCAAAGTCGGACTCTCCCACTGCAATTGGCACTGTCACCGTGAGGCTAGGATTATGGATGAAGGACATGTAATCACTTTCATTGATTATGTACTTTCCCACACTGCTGCCTATTCTACTGGTTGTCCCATTGCCGTCCTTACAGAAATCTGGCTCCTTTATTAACTCGACTGTTGTGTGATTGGAAATGCTGCTGTCTTTTATGTTGTGCAGCTCTCCAAGGGGTTTGATTTCATTAAGCACCTTCTTGTTTCTTATGCAGGTGTTTTGAAAGAATTCTCTGAGGGTGTTTTTCATGAAGTCAATGCCTCTCTGAATCCTTCCCACAGCAATCTGTAGATTGTTCATTTCTCTATCATCGTCTGTAGCAGCAAGATTGTCTGCACTAAATGAGCTCAGAAGCAAAGCCAGGAACAAATTCAACACCTGAGAAATAAAAGTGCACCACAAACAGCATTTAAAAAAAAAGAAAAGAAAAAAAAAAAGATTTGCAAACCATTTCATAGATCAATCTGTATATTATTTATAACTATAAACACCTTTAAATACTAGCCTGCAATAGAAATAGATGAGTGTTCCATATGCAGCAGATGGCCTATATGCATTTAATCATATTGGGTGTTGCAAATAGTATGCTAAGATGTGATGTCGCTCGAAAAACAATTTTTAAAGCAATTGGTTTTCACCAATTGATTTTTGAATTTCTTAACTTTAATCCAATGAATCAATAGTACTACACCAAACTTCTACGTGTAGTGAACATGGGGAGTACAGAAGTAAAGCCAGAATAAAATACCGTTAAGAAGTTAGCATAACATGGTTACTTACCACAAGGTTCCCAATCACCATAACCATCATGAACACAATCAGGCACATGCTCTGACTAGCTACTTCCATGCAGTCCCACATGGTCTCAATCCACTCTCCACACAGGACTCGGAACACAATCAAGAAGGAATGAAAGAAATCAAACATGTGCCAGCGTGGTAGCTCGCAATTCTCATCAATTTTGCAAACGCAGTCTCTGTAGTTCTTTCCGAACAGCTGCATTCCCACCACAGCAAAAATAAAAACGATGATGGCGAGCACCAAAGTCAAGTTTCCAAGAGCTCCCACAGAATTGCCAATGATCTTGATGAGCATGTTCAAAGTTGGCCAGGACTTGGCTAATTTAAACACCCTCAGCTGAAATTGAGAATTATGTTCTTAACAGATCAATGAGAACTAACTTAGAAATGTAATTGTACATGCACCTAATTTAAATGTTTTATTAGTCTTGTAACATGCAAAAGTTTCTTCCACTTCCTTATTGTAATGTAATTCAAATGAACAAGGATACAACCATTTATCTATACCAGAAAAATAACAGAATATTCCTCTTCTCTTTTTCTGTCAAACAGATATTAGAGAAAGGATAACATAGACAATAACATATTCTTAAATACATATTTACCAGTCTGAATGACCTCAGTACAGACAGTCCCTCAAAATTTGCCAGACCAAGCTCCATTAAGCTTAGGCTCACAATAATACCATCAAAAATGTTCCAGCCTTCTTGAAAATAATAGTAGGGGTCCATAGCACAAATTTTTAAAATCATTTCTGCAGTGAAAATTCCAGTAAACACCTACAAAATAATAATAATAAAATAAAATAGATTAACAAACAGTAACTAAACAGCAAATACAAATAAATATGTTAATAAGACACAAAGCAAGAACCTTCCAATATGCCATGTTATTATAGTAATCAAGACAAACAAAACAAAAGCTGGAATCAAAACTTCTGTCTCAGCCTAGAAGAGGGGAGGACACGCATTATCGGTGTTCTTTTGATGATAATATGCAGTTTTTACCACAGCATAAATATGTGTATCAAAAGCAACAAACAATGATATAGTACTTACCAGATTTCCCACAGACAGCACATTGTCAAACTCTGGGGTCGTTGGATAAT
This sequence comes from Polyodon spathula, assembly GCF_017654505.1. Classification (NCBI taxonomy): domain Eukaryota; kingdom Metazoa; phylum Chordata; class Actinopteri; order Acipenseriformes; family Polyodontidae; genus Polyodon; species Polyodon spathula. Next base: position 12,016,281 of record NC_054544.1, on the reverse strand, counting down.
GCTCCATGGCCATGAATAATGTGTTCAAAACAATGCAGATAGTGATTGCAAGGTCTACAAAAGGATCCATCACAATTAAATTCACTATCGTCTTGATTCGAAGCCAGTTCGGGCTGCAGTCCCATACGAGGAAAGTGTTTGCAAATTTGTACCAACATGGTGGGCATTTCTGTCGTGATTCTTCGAGTTCTGAATAAGAAAAAAATGCATTGAATTATAAGGTAAAATATATAATACACTAAGGCCTGTAAACTAAAAGGTTATGTTGACCAACCTGGATTTTTTTGGATGACTGGATTTTTATTTATATGCATTTTACACAATCCACATAGACTGCATGACCAAAAATAAGGGAGTTGCATATGCTCTAATCACGTGACTGATGCAAAATAAAATGCAGCTGTGGCGCATTCTGATGTGTCTATAAAAATAAACCCCATCAACCCCCATGTAGAAAACTGATTTTGACCTGTCAACACATTTTCAGTATTCCAGCCTATAACTGCAAAAATAATCTAATGACTCCTCAATGATTGTCTAGTTCCAAGTAGCTGGACAATCTGAACATTTTGTAAAGTCTGGCCCAAACTATCCCAATGACTCAACAACATGGTTAGATAACCCAACAACATGGTAAGATAACCCATGGCATACCCTTACCACTCTCTTAATTTATCAAGGGCTCTACCCACTGTCCTAAGTCTCTCTCCACTTCATGTCCAACTGTGTCCCCTGGTCCCAAGTATTTGAATTTGACATACAGTAGGAAATATCAGCTTAATAAATAGCACATACCATCCATAGTGTTTGTTAAAATACTTGCCACACTTAAAGCTCTTTGCCTTGCATTAGGCTCATTTAAAAAGTCCATTGACATCTGATAAGACCCAAATCTTTTCTTCTTGGTCTCTGTTTCAGTTGTGGTGGTGGCCTGTAATTAAAACCTTAATATTAAAACCATTCAAAACAACTTAAAAAAAATACAGCCTATAAAGTATAACTTCCTAAATTGTCTTTTCCTGCCTAAGGCTTTGACATTTCAAATATATAGCTGAAATCTAGAAACAACATGTGACATATTTTGTGACTGATTTTATTCCAACAGAAAGGTCTAAATGTTTCAGGGTTATTGCTGGTCTTTCACATGCATTTATTTTATAGGGAGTGGGGACTTTACATTTACTTTGTGAAGTACTCTGATAAAGGCACTTGCCAAAACGTTTGTCTCTGTGCCTTTGTTTTTTATATTACATTTTTGATCAAGTATTTTGAAGTTTTGGATGTATTATTATATATAGCTAAATAGCCTTAATATAGTAAAATAAAGTACAGCAGTATATAAAATAAAAAATAATAGTACTAGATGGTTAAGATTAGAAAACATTAATGCACTGTAGAACTTAATCAAACCAAGCATCTACTGTATGCTAACCCCAGTTCAGTAAGCAAAGGCCATATTGCCTATGCCAACTATTTAAATCTTTCTTATATCTATTATCACCTCTGGCACAATGCGTCCACCCACTAGTGAAACCACTCCATTGCAATCCACGTTGCAGTGCATCTTTCTGTTGATGGGAAGCATTACTCTGGATGATCTACTGGTCTGGCTGACGTTACTGTTGCGTCTGTCCTGCATATGTGGCACAAAGAGTGAACCCCTTCTGCTTTCACTGTCTTCAAAGGTGCTGTGTTCATCATCTGCAAAATCATTCTCAGAGCCTACATCCCTGCGTGCTCTAAAGCTGAACAGGCTTGCTTGGCTGTTGCGTCGCGGAGAAAACAGGGAGCCCCGAATACTCAGCAGAGACTGCAAGAGATATTTATCTGAGTTATGTTTGGTTTCACTGGCGAGAGGGTCAAATCTATTTAAACTCTTGTTTAAAAAACTGTTTTGCTTAAAATCCCTAAGGTAAGTGCTGGCAGAATGTAGACTGACAAAACAAAATTATTTCTGTTTAATGGTTTACAGCTGATGTCTTGACAAAACAAGACTGTTTCTGACATATTTGAAGATGATAGAGTAATCTTAATGACACCACAGTTGACAAAGATGTACTAATGCATCTGTACAGAAGAGGAAAACTAGGTCAATTAAAAATGGCTTTGCTGTTTTTGGTTCTGCACTGAACCTAATACTTAACAGAATATAAGGTATTTATGATTGCTCTGCAGTACCATACTAAAGCACATTTTAAAGCTAGTCATGAAAGTATTTTTTGACCCTTACCTGGTCTGGGGAGGAATATCTCTTTTCATAGCTAAGCCTGTTTCCATCAATAGAAAAGCCAAAGCCTCTTCTTTTTATGCTGTCTTCAGATTCTGATTTGTGAAATGTATCAATGTTCCCTTTTTCTTTGTCCTCACATTTCTGTTTTCTCTTTTTGCGTCTGTTTCTCCGTTCCTTGGCACTCTTGGAGCTGAGCTTTGATGCCTCTGAGGAGCTCTCAGTGACTTCGCAGCCTCCACTGTATTCACCATACCCATTGGCAGCTGCAGCTGCTACTGCTGCTTCAGCGGCAGCCTGCATTCAGAGACATAGAGAACTTGATACTTGATGGATATCGAAATCTGTGTCCCACCACTAAACACAATTCAGGGTAATGCATGTGAAAAAGCAAGCTCTAGCCTGCAGGCTCTGTATTCATGAACAAACTGGGAAAACTTGGCTAGCTCCGTTTTTGTTTTAAAACATTGGGTTTTTGCTTGGCCATTCACTCTGAAGAACACCTTTCAGGCAGGGGTAGGTAACATGGGCTCTTCCAGTGTATTCCATTGCAATACTGTGTTCCATCCAGGCACTTATTACTTACATTTTTTTTTGCAGAGTCAATTAATTCATTAAGGTCATCCAATGGAATGGGCTGCAGTAGCCAATGTTGCCTACCCCTGTTTAAAAAAAAGCTACGGATCACCTTACCACCACAGCATCTCTGATGACCACTTTTTGATTGTAAGACAGGATCATGAAATTAAAAAACATCATTTCCATAACTATGTGTATCCATGGTGACAGAGATATAGTGGAGGCACTCTATGGAACTATCTATGTCTCGCTTAAGAGTTTTACATGTATCCAGAGATTGGCTCACCCAGCTGTTATGCACAATTTTATTGAGCGATTTGGAATCTGGGGTTATAACAACTTGACTCTGTACATTGATTTGTTTTATGATATGATTAACTTTATATTGTAAGGGGACTTATGTTACATTCTCAAGTGTTGGCATTTAAGTACACTGTAGTACTTGAGGTCAAAAGTGACTATGACAGAAGAACAGATCAATATAAACCTGTGCATCTTCTTGCTGTTTCTTCAGTTGCTCAAGCATTGCCTGGAATTCTGCCTCTTTCTGTTGGGCTTCTTCGAGTGTTGCTTGGTTTTGTTCATCGTAGGCCATGGCAACTACAGCCAGAATCAAGTTCACAAGGTAAAATGATCCCAGGAAAATGACCAACACAAAGAACAACATGTATGTTTTCCCAGCTGCTCGTAGGGTCTGAAAAAACCAAAACAAAAACATGACATATAAAAGGCATGAAAACCATAAGAAACAGGACATGTGGTACAGTGCATACTAAGCATTTTAAATGAGTGAACGAATGCATTCCAGATTTTAAAAAAAAAAATCCTTACCTGCTGATACAGATTTTCCCAGAAGTCTTGAGTCATTAATCGAAACAATGATAGGAAAGCCCGGACTATCCAAGATAATCGTTGTGACACATTGGTTTTAACCCGCAGGACAGTTTGGCCGTCAATAGCGCATCAGGGTTTAAAGCCAAAGAGGGGGAAAATTTTCATTATTTGGGGAACCCCGTCACGGACCTTGCTTTGGTTGGGTCAAAATTTGTGTTGGTTGTTGTAATCCCCCCCGTGGTCAACTGTTATACAATTTATATATATATATATATATATATATATATATATATATATATATATATATATGTGTATACATCTTGATTTATTCAGTCTTTAACAGTTTTGTCAGTTGCCATATATTTAATTTATTCAATTTATGTAACTTTATTAATAACAATAATTTATCGAGTAACACTATCAATTGCTTGCAAGATGTGCTTGTGAACAGCACACCCCTTATAAAAGTTTGCACAGTATTTGTGCAGTTTTACCATGTTTTTGCCATGGTTATACTGTGCATTTTCCATAGTTTACCCTGGTTTGCCATGTTTATTAATATGCATTACCATACCTCGACTATGCTTACCTATGCTTCACTGTGCTTTATTACACTCTGCTCTGCTTTCACTATGGTAAACTTTTATAAGGGACGCAACACCAACAG